>NW_027506867.1:3555638-3648138 GCF_052324685.1 Brachyhypopomus gauderio
CAGCCAAATTGCTTACTACACCTTATAAGTGGCTTCTGAATATTAGGAGCATGTTAAATCTTCAGGGCCAGCGCTAAATGTTCTTATGTGAGTAGCACGTACTAAACATGGCCTCCAGCTTCACCAGGCAGCAGATAAAGTTATCAAAGTCAATCGTCTCTTTGTCAGCGTATCGTGCCACCAGCACCTGGTTCAGCTTGTTATTGAGTTTAAAACCTGGAGAAGAAGAAAGAGGCATGCATGTAACCAGAAGCATAGACATTCAGTTCAATACACACACACACGAGGGTCAGTTCTTACCGGATGACTCCAATGCCAGTCGCATCTCGTAGGAGCTCATGCTCCCTGATTTGTCCAGATCAAACTGTCGGAATATTCCCTGTTGAGATGGTGCAGAAAGAGAGGACAAAGCACTGTGAAACTGTGAAAAGCACTGTAGACACTGGTCTACAGAGTGAAGAACATGTCCCTCACCAGCCACTTCTTTATCTTGTTCCACAGAGTCTGGAACTCCACGATACCCAGGCGAGCACTGCCGTCTTTCTGAGATTCGCTTCAGTCAAGGCTGGTTGGTCATGCGTGTAACGCTATCGCATACTTTAATGGAATTCTGTATTAATATCATGAAGAGAACCATAAGGAAGATACATCCATGAGGCACACCATACACCTGCAGGCCTCCAAGCTGAAGCCGTCTGTCTTTAGATCCCTGTCTGAAAACCGGAGGAGAACAGGGTTACATCTCACTCCTGCACACACATATATTGTCCCTGGGCAGAAGAGGGCTCTCTAAAGAGCAGCAAGACTGGCTTACGTTTGGCCATTACTCTGTTAAGGATGGTCCTCAACTCATGGGCTGACACCTCCATATCCTAAAGGGCAAGAGAGAGTGCTTGATAACTGTGGAGGAGACCACATGGCTGAGCCACACTGATAATGGTCATCACAAAACATAAGTACCTCTCCAGAAAGCTTAGCAAACATGGCTCTGAAGGACTCGTCAATGTCCTGCTCTGCTGTCTCCTGTGTCAGTGAGGTAAAACCCACACAAAAACATTAGAATACATTCAAGATATTAGAATACAATAATATATGGCCATGAGAAATATGTATTTTATGTTATAAGACTTTATGTTATAAGACTTTACTATTGACGATCAAGTTATTATATTTGCCATTTGAATCATTTCAAAGTGTTCAAAAACTTCCTCACAACTGAATATTTTATAACACGCCTGTACATGTTGTATATTCAGAATGTAACAATGGGAAATAAAGGAACCATCTGATTTATTTTTAAGCCAGTAATGAATCAGTATTGGGCACAGCAGATGAAGACACATGAAAAAATGACATCGTAAGTACTATAAGAAAACGTCACCATGTCTATTGCAGTCTGAACAGCCACCAAAATGAACAGAAAGTGCACTTGACCTTACTCGACCTTACCTCTTCATCAGGGGTGAATGACACCTCGTTGTCCATCTCTCTGACATACAAGAGAAAGGGGAGAGCAGTTGAGACAAACGAATCGTGCATTACTGACGAATACATAACCGAGCAGGTGGGCAGATGAATCAGTTGACCGAAGTCCCTCACAGCGTCTCGGACTGCTTCTCGGTGAAGACCCGGAGGACGAAGTCGGCCTCTTTCCCAGGCTCGAAGGTGGACGGGACGACGAGGTACTCCCCCGGGGGCAGCCGGAAGCGCGCGCTCACCTCCCGCAGGTTGATGAAGGTCTGGGAGCGTGCGCACGACCCGTGCCGCAGGAAGAAGTCCTTCTTCAGGTGCACGCTCGAGCAACCGCGCAGCTATTGCACAGGGCACATTCACGACACTGTCACCAGGGGGGGGCGGTCACGAATACCTGTTTTTACATTTTCGGTCTGTAACATCTTCTACTTTGGTCTGTAACAGCTTCTATCAAAACCGGATAGTTGCTACAGGCGTGCATGCTTTTTAAATGTGATGCATAGTGTCAACACACCCTCACAACTTCATAGATGAGTATAAACTACATGAGAGACTGAGAGACGGGGTGTGTGCGTGTTCTTATCAAATGAAAACTGAATTCATACAAACATTAAAAGGGTCTCACCTCATCCGGGACCTGAAAAAAAGAAGAGGAGAAACACAGAGGTGAAAGATGGCAGGAACCCACACTTCCATCAGAGAACTTCCAAAGTGATCCCTGCTTACAGTAGTTTTGGTGAAGATATCCAGCTCTCTGCGTCTCCCCCCAAAATGTAAATGTGATGAGTATTTGGACAAACCCTAACATTTCCAGCACTGGCTGCTGTTCTGTGATGCCCTAAAGCCCTGACCCCTGACCCCTGACCTCGTAGATGGCAAAGCCAATGGTGTGCATGTCCTGGCCCTGTTTGCGGTAACGGCGCCGATCCTTCTGCATCAGTGCCACCAGGAAGCTGCAGGCCACTTCTTCATCGTCAGGATCATCATCCTCCTCAGCAGCGTGATCTTGTACTGTGGGTTGATCCAGAACGTGTCTGAATGGAGAGACACCGGAACACCACACACACAACTCTTAACACACAACACACAGTGATTTTCCATGTCAAATACGAGCTAATTACAGCACATAAATCACATACTGTGTGTGTATTTGTGTGTGTGTGTGTGTGTGTGGGTTCCTCACTGGGATGGTTCCTGCAGCCTCCAGCTGAACTTCCTTGTCTCCAGCTGCCGTCATACTTGATGGTGTTCCAGTTGCTCACACTATCGTCATTCAGAGCGTCAGGAGTCAGATTACAGATCTCCAACCTGGAGAACTGACGCTGGAACTCCCGAAATGGCATCCTGAGAAAGGAGAGAGAGAGAGAGAGAGAGAGGCATATAAGAAGAAGAGGTACATCTTAACAAGAAAGGTACATTTCAGTTTCCCAGAGGGCAGATCCACGGGAGGGCAGAGAGTCTCAGATCCACGTCGTGTCCTCATGAGGCCTCACCAGAACTCTCCGTCCTCCATTTTGCTGTTCATCTCCTCTCGTTCAGCAGGATCAATGTGGTTCCACTCAGATGAGCTGCAGAAGAAACACAGTGATGTATGTCAGCCGCCATGTTTCACAGACACGAAGCCAAGATCTCCCCAATGAAACGTCCTGAAGATCATTCCAGGATAAGTCAGCGTACAGTAACAGATATTGTCTGGTACTATTAAGCTTAGGTTTGGTGACTAGCTGGCTTGTCAATAAACCCATTCTGATTGGATGACTCACTTGTCACTCCAGGCTCCAGTCCATTCCACCTGGCCCCAGGGGTTCCTGATACGGATCAGCCTTTCTCTGTTGCCACGGTAATCTACCTAAGATATAAACACATTTCCCAACAGACATGCGCAATCACATTCCCACACACACACACACACACACACACACACACACACACACACACACACAGTCAGTGAGTTTTCAACATTGTAGGTGGACTGTTTAGTGGGCATGGTTGACACAAGCAGACAGAAGGTTAGACAGACGTAGACTGACCTCCCTGAGACCCGTGACGGAGTAGGCGTGTCCTTTCACCAGCTTCTTAAACGTCACCGCTTCCATGTCAAAGGCACTAGTTATCTGTCTCACACACATGCGCACACACAGACACACACACACTTGAGGATGCCTTCCGTACAAAACAGCTTGATGCTAGCAAGCCCCCACAGTATGTGGGGTGTGATATACAGGACATTTGGGTCTCACACAAACAAGAGACCCAAAAATCTGACAGTGAACCTGTCCCCACCCCCTGGTGGAGACAAGTCAGTACAAGCAGACAAGTTATCCCCAAACATCAAATGATTTTACGGCTCCAGAGTCACAACACCCTCACATGCACTGTGGCCTGGGAGCCATGATGAAGACTTCACTTAAGAGCTGCTGGAGACACCACACCCCCTTCAGGACAGCACAACCCCCTCATTCAGGACAGCACAACCCCTTCCTTCAGGAATGGTGAGAGCTGAAAGTGAACAATGTGACCTGGTTGGGACTGAGGTCCGGGCCAGGAGGGGGCACTGTGGGGAACTCACGTCGATGGAGCAACCCAGCAGCGAGCCTCTCTCCAGGGCTTTGGTGATGATGCGGGGTAGGTCCCGGGGAGCCTGGCGAAGCTCGTACATCTCAGCCACTCCGCCTGTGAAGTCCTCGAAGCCCTCGGTGGTGGAGCCTCCGGAGAGGGCCTCGTATGAGCCATTCAGCCTGGAAACAATACACAGACACACAAGCTACAAGTATGAGATTAGAGATATTTGAAATAAATGGCCCTCATTGCTGGACATAATTAAATCATCACATGCAGATATCAAGGGAAGAAACAAGATCAAGGGTGTTCTCTCTCTCTGTCTCTCTCTCGCCCTCTCACTCACTTAGCGTAGGCCTTTTCCAGCAGGGCACTCCAGAACTCAGTACCCTCAGCTGAATGGACAAACACCAGCTCTCCATCCTTTACCGGCAGCCGGTCATCCACGACGACATCCACCCACTCACCAAACTGCCAGAACTGCAGAAATAACACACAGCCCTGAATAAATGCCACACAGTCTCCACTCACTCAGCAGGTGGGGGTGGAGTCTCCACACACAGGTGGGTGGTGAAATGGTGTGGCATCATCAGAACAGCTTGTGTATGCACTGCTACAACAGCAGTCAGTATCTATAAATATATATACACACACACACACACACACACACACACACACGTTGGTTTATAATATATGGTATAACATATGTAATCATTTCATATTGTATAAAATATTGTAATCACCTTTGACACGTCACATGACAGTTAGGACCAGGGCAGGTTTGAGATGGTAATCTTTAAAGGTTTCATGTGCAGTTCCAGTAAATGGTTTTAGTTAAGGGTGTGCGTGAAGAGGACTGCAATGCAGAACAACGTGTGCTCCTGCAGGCGCACCTGAAAGTGGAAGATGCCAGCGTAGTCGTCCGTGAAGCTCTGGCCATGCGGCACCACCCTGTGTAAGAGCTGATCGTTCAAAGTGAGAGAAGCTATAGCAGCCAGCAGCCAGCAGTCCCCTGAGAGAGAGAGAGAGAGAGAGAGAGAGAGAGAGAGAGAGAGAGAGAGAGAGAGAGAAAATCAGATGTGGGAAAGAGAGAGAGGGTTGCCCATTCTGAATCATGAATCATTGTGAGTCTCTCACAACAAAACGTTTCCTGATTATTTTCTTCATGGCGCAAATAAATAAGTACACTGAGTGATTGAGGGGTGGCGAGCGTGATTTGTTGACGGGGGGGGGGGGGGCAAAAGTAATTTGTTGGCAGGGGGGGGGGGGGGGGGGTCGCGAACGTAATTTGTTGACCGGGGGGGCCTGTACAAATTCATTAAAGGGCCAAATCTAGCCCTGGTTCACACTGTTCCGCAGACATTTTTAACATCTGGGGCTTATGCAAAACGAACAGGCTTTAAAACGACAGGCTTAAAAAGGTTCATATCTTCCAATTGCTTGCGCCCCACCTGCAATACCCATTTTCCAATTGCTTGAGCCCCACACTTTAAGAAACCCTGCTCTACACCATCCATTACCTCAGCCCCAACACCATCCATTACCTCAGCCCCAACACCATCCATTACCTCATCCTCTACACCATCCATTACCTCATCCTCTACACCATCCATTTCCTCAGCCCCAACACCATCCATTTCCTCAGCCCCAACACCATCCATTTTCTCAGCCCCAACACCATCCATTACCTCAGCCCCAACACCATCCATTACCTCAGCTGTGATAGTGTCTGCGGTCAGTAGACTCAGCTGAACATCAAAGCTCATTCCCCCAACTCATTGGATGCCTCCAAACACCCATCATGATCTGACATAGATGTGATTAGACAGCTGACTGTAATGCTGATTGCTGACAGCAGACTATAGATCATCTATTTGTTTATATAGCAGTGAAACTCTACTCCTTCATAGGAGTCCAGCTGTGTTTAATTAAACTGATTGGACTTGAGTAGGAAAGGCACACACCCGTCTATATAAGACCTCACAGCTCACACACCTGTCTATATAAGACCTCCCAGCTCACAGTGCAGTGAGAACCATGAGGTCAAAATAACTGCCCAAGGAGCTGAGACAGAATTGTGGCAGCACAGATCTGGCCAAGGTTACAAAAGAATTTCTGCAGCACTCAAGATTCCTAAGAGCACAGTGGCCTCCATAATCCTTACATGGAAGAAGTTTGGGATGCCCAGAACTCTTCCTACACCTGGCCGTCCAGCCAAACTGAGTAATTGTGGGAGAAGAGCCTTGGTGAGAGAGGTAAAGAAGAACCCAAAGATCACTGTGGTTGAGTTCCAGAGATGCAGTAGAGAGACGGGAGGAAGTTCCACAAAGTCACCGTCACTGCAGCCCTCCAACAGTTACTTTATGGCAGACATTTGAAAGCCTGCATAGTTTGCCATAAAAACACATGAAGGACTCCCAGACTGAGAAATAAGATTCTCTGGTCTGAGGAGATGAAGATTGAACTTGTTGGTGTTAATTCTAAGTGGTATGTGTGGAGAAAACCAGGCACTGCTCATCACCTGCCCAATACAATCCCAAAAGTGAAACATGGTGGTGGCCACATCATGCTATGGGGGTGTTATTTATCTACAGGGACAGGACGATTGGTTGCAATTGAAGGAAAGATAAAATGTTAGTGACCCAGCCAAAGCCCTGACCTACACCTAATTGAGCATCTCTGGAGAGACCTGAAAATGGCTGTCCACCAACGTTCACCATCAAACCTGAAGGAATTGGAGAGGATCTGCAAGGAAGAACATCAGAGGATCCCCAAATCCAGGTGTGAAAAACTTGCATCACTCCCAAGAAGTCAAGCACGGCCAGTCAAGCCCCAGACGACTGGCCAGGCCACTGGCGACCAAACCAGCGTAAGCTGAATGGTCCAGCCCCTGGTGACCGAATTGGCCACTAGCCTCCTCACAAAAGGACATTAAGTGTGAACCTGCCCTGGCCTCTCCATCCAGGGCTTACACACGTGCACCTCCTCCTTGCCACTCTCCGTGGCAAGAGACCCCACTAGCCTCCCCCCCAAAATATATATAGGGGAAGTCCCTTGGTGGGGAATGAACATAAAACAGTTGATGCACACACTAGACGCGATAACAGACTCACTCACTCCAGTCAGACGTCGCCACATATATACACACAGTGTCCAAACATACATTCATACACACAAAGGAAGAGCAAAAAATGTGAGGCAGGCACTGTCTCATTAGAGAGGAGCAACTGGTACAATACATATATAGACAAGACATGTATAGACAAAACGGCCCTCTGGTGCTGGAGATTATAGAGGGTCCCAACCACCTTCAGTCACCTTCCTTCATTCACATATGAGCTTAAGTAACATCTCATTCATAGGGTTCAATATGACGATGGTCCACCCTTTGCAGCTAGAACAGCTTCAACTTTGTTACACTCCAGTTTACAACACTCCTCAAAACAAACAAAACAACACTAATTCATCTGGAACGTGAACAGCAGGTGTGATGTTTTTCAAGAGCCTCCTCCTACGCTGTGGCCCTGTTGACCCCAGGTAAAAGCGTGTCTGTATCTGTTGACCCCAGGTAAAAGCGTGTCTGTATCTGTTGCCTGTGGAAGCAACAAAAAGCCCTTTTAAAATCCACCAACCGAAACGCTGTGATTATGGACGCCGTGTAAGTGCTTGTGTTGTGCGTCTTCCTCCTGAGAGATGGTTAAAGTGGGGCCGCTGAAAGCTTCATGGAGAACCCAGTGATCAAGGTTTTACTAGCATACATCTGCCACCTGCTACACACACAGGCTGGATCATACGCCTGTCTTGCACATAAGAGCTGCATATATTGACACGTAATATTTTGTTATATTAAATAGGTAATACCTCAAATACTCCCTGGAGCAAACAGAGAAATCACTGATGTATGTGTATGTAGTTAGTGTTATCTTGCAACATCAGGTGGGGTGTTAACATTTTGTCATAATAACCAACAACGGTAAGCTCTGTCTGGACTCAGGGCTTGCATTGAGCAATTCAACCTTAAAGACAAGAAATACAAAACAGCCATGAGATTAATGTTCAATGTGTTACTTCACACTTCAGTTTCCCAACTAATTCTCCCCCTCGAACTACAAACATGAAATGCAGTACCTCAGAACACCAGCAGAGGACTATAGACAAAAGTGAGCTGTGTAAAGAGAGAGGAAGAGAGAGAGAGAGAGAGAGAGAGAGAGAGAGAGAGAGAGAGAGAGAGAGAGAGAGAGAGAGAGAGAGAGAGAGAGAGAGAGAGAGAGAGAGAGAGAAGGAGGCGGAAGGGTTAATTGATGGGTGGACTAACAATACACAGCCGGGCAGAAATCATTCTGGTTTTTCTGAGACTCCATCTTGTTTCCCCTGACACTACTCTGCTGAACATGCATCTGCCTGTTCGTCTCCAACCTCAGTTCCACAATCAATATTCATTCATAAAGCTGGCGTTTTCCTCGCTTGTACTGTGTTCCTCATTGCACATTTTTACAATACTAATTCTCCACGACCCTGTTTGGCTGTTAACATATTGTTTAAGCCATTTACACACACACACACACACAGATGAGAGAGAGAGAGAGAGAGAGAGAGAGAGAATGACCAATCCAGAATCCTCCTGTTAAACTACTCCTACTGTGACTCACTGCATAGGTAGGGAGTTTTACACGCCCTGCCACCAGGAAACACAACACACCACACACACTCACACAGAGCTGTTGGCCGCTTTCGTTACATTTCTTCCTTTCTTTTTATACACATAAAACCTCCCCTCTGCCCCTCCTCAAAATCACTACACATTATATTTAGCTTCCTGGAGTGTCTGAATGACCTGATCCTGTTGCATGCAGATCTAATACAACCCATGACTCTCACCACACAAGCTTGACCATACAGTCAGCTGGGCAGACACACACACGTATGCACACACAGGCACAAGCACACAAACCCACACTAACACACACACAGGTTGGTCCCTCCCATTCCATTGTTTCTAGTTCTCAGGCAAACATTGGCTTTCATGACCAGGATGCACCCTAACTGATTATTACAGTAGAGCCCTTGGGTAATGAATGTATCTTCTGCAGCCATTTTCATTGCCAGACTGCCAGGAGCAGACTACCATGAGTCTGGAGCTCCCTGCTATCTGCTGCTGTGTACAGTCATCAACTTTCTACTGGAACATGTCCACACAGCGCTATTCCCATAGTCATTCTCCCTGAACTGAAGCAGGCGTTCGTCTAAAAGAGGAGCGAAGAGTCCTGAGTCACGGCGTGAAAATCCCAAGCCTGCAGACTCCCATCCGGGTCTCTGTCCATTGTTTATGACTCACTGGAATATGGTTCATCCCACACGGAAGGTCTTGGCTTCGCTCTCAGTGACCTGCATTCCTCCGTGTACCACCTGACCTTTTTGGCATCCCACGTTCTGTTGCCGTCATTGCCACGACTTGCCGAGTGAAGCCGGTGCCGCAGGCCCACGTGAGCTTGCAGAGCGCACGACGGGACTTGTGCAACGGGGGGGGGGGGGGGGGGGGGGGGGGGGGGAACGCTGTTGAGAAACCGAGTCCAGACCGTGTGGCTGAATTCCACCCCGCACCACCACCCCACCCTTCTCCCTCCTCCGCCACCCGGGCAAATTTCCAGGTGTGGCTGTATGAAATCCTTGCGACTAATTAACTTGTGCAGTGGAACTGTATACGAGTACGAAAATTCGAACTTCTCTGGCTGTGCTATGCTGAGTATTACGCACGGTCCCCTAAAAATTGGTGTGCTGCTAGTGAAGTAGCAAGCTGACATTAGTGACAGACATCCGGACATCAACATTTTAAAAAGCTGATTTTTGAGTGCAGGAATCCTTAATTAAACATCAAAGTGAACCAAAAAATAAAAATTAAAACCAAAGTTTTAATTCATCACTGTTGGCTGTAATTTTGTAGTGGAAAGACCAGGTATCAGTGGGGGTATCAATGGCTAATTCAGTTATCCATAGGTTTACCTCATGCTCCTTAACGCCTAGCAGGCCAGGAAATACTCACCGAGAGCTCCCTGGCAGATGTCAGTGCGAGTGGCTCCGCCCACTATGAACTGAGGATTCTCCGTCAGCTCCTGCAAAGAACACGGATGTTACAAATGGACAAGCAAATGATCAAGCACAACAGGACCGGTTATTCCGGCCCAGCGATGTCAAAGGCCAGGCCCAGAGCACACCTGAACCACAGTGGTTTTCAGTTTTCCACATGAGCTAAAGAGCAGACTTGAAGGTTTTACTGCCCAATATACACAGTCCTGGCCTGTGAGTCTAAACCCTAGGTGAAGGCATGGGGGAGAATAGAATAGCCTTAACCTAAACAAGCAATGGAGCGGTGCCTCAGGCCTGGATTATACCATTTATTCCAAGTACACACTAGCTGTGGCTTAGTAAACTATGCTAAGAATGTCAGCATACTCCCCCGAAAGATACATGCCTACAGAAAATCTTGACAATGATCTAAAATCTGGTTCATATATTTAGTGAACAGTGACTGCATGCTAACACTGTTCTGAAATCCTCGTAAAGAGATATTCGTCATTCGTAACTTTAAACCAACTTCAACAACAAGAAATTCCAGCTCTTTTGGCTCTCTCTCACACACACACACCCATTAGATTTAAACCTTTAAAAGCTGGAAAGGGTAAGTAGTGGGTGGCAGTTAGACAGAAAATAAAACACCAGTTGCTAATCTGAGAAAGTATTAAGTCAGTATACAGTTTCAAGTCTGGTTAATATATAAAATCCTTGGTAATTCACTGAGGAAATGAAATAATCTTCACTGATGTGCAACAATCCCACTGTCCTATCTGGATGAAGAACAACCAGTTTTAGCTTTAGATTGTGAAATTACACAGAATGGCCCTCAGAATAAAATAGTGAGTCATATTCATCCTCCAGCATCTGAACTCATCTTTACTCCATTATGGTTATCACAGTTTTGAGTTATTTGCTGTGAACTCTGAATTCCTGCAAAACAGAAACCATTCTTTGGACGCTAGACATGAGTGTCTGTGCAAGAGTCCAGCTTAGCACATACACACTGTGTGCAACACTGTAGTCAGGTCCTGGTCACACCCTAGAAACACACCTGTGTCTAGCACTCGGAGGTGGGTGTGGCCATACAGCTATACCATAAAGGACCAGAGATGAGATTTCTACCTGCTGTTGATGAAATGCTAACTGTAACTCCCATTATAGATTTCCACCACACCTTTTTGTCGACAATCAGAACCGAACCTGCTGGAACCCAAATCAATAAAACCGCATCACACAGCGTGTGAACCAAGCGTGGGCGGCAAGCGTTGGCCCATCTGGCACTCACGGTGGGCCTCTTCCACACCACGCCACGCGTCTTGGAGGAACCGGGCGCCAGCTCCTTAAATCCCAGAGAGTGGGCCTGGGCGGGGAAGCAGGGGTCCTCGAAGAGGGCGCCGCTCTCCACGCACTCGCGCCTCAGCACCTCGTAGTCCTGCCGCAGGAACTGCACGGCCCTCTCGTTGGTGCCCACGCCCTCCGCACGCAGACGCTCCCGCTGGATACGCGTGGACATGCCGTCCGAACGGGTGCATGCTGTACGCCAGTGGACAAATGCGCACGAGCCCGTCTTAAATAAATCCATGTGGACAGATGAACAAACACAGAGACAGACAGAGACATTAAAAGTGTGTGTGTGTTGTGTGTCTCAGGGGACACATGCAGTGAGTGTGTGAGAGAGAAGAATGTCAGTAAGCCTATAGCACTTGGTGAATGCTCTGTATGTGTAAATTGGCAAAAATCTGCTTATTATGCAGTTTTTAGGTTTTTTTTTATTAAACAAAACATGTCCCTTCATACTGTGTGCTGTCAAACTGTTGGCTTGGGACTCGTAGCCAGTGGAGAGAGAAAAGCTCACGACCTCTGACACACTGTTAACAGTCATTAGTGATGCAGGAAGCTGCACTCAAGCAAGAGGCGGCTGAGTGCAACATACACGAATATGACATATAAGAGAAACCAGAGAGGGACCCAGAGCACAGCAGGTCCAGTGTAATGAGGATGCAGGACAGAGCCCCAGCAGGAAAATATTACATCCAATACGTTACATATGACACCACATAATACAACATAACTTCATGGTTCAGTACACGTTAGAGGCACACGTTGTAATGCATTAGGGTAAGTTTAGGCTTTATTTGTGTCTGGGTCACTGTCCACAGCGCTGCACCTCTCTCAGCGTGCTGTTTTAAGCAGATTTAGGCCATACGGGACATGCAACATCGTTTTGTTAACAGGAAGCATTAGACCACAGTCTGCACGCCAGACGCGTGCGTGATATACCTGCAGTTCCGTGATGTAGGAGCTGGTAAAAAAAAAAAAAAAAAAAACACACACTTCCTTAAATCATAAATTGAAAGACCATCAGATCAAAGAAAAACAATACAACATTTAAAAGAACATTAATAAAGCAGCTAGTCAGAATATCATTGTTTAATGCTGTTGCCAATAGTAAGCATATCAAAGATGGCTTGTTAAGTTTTCATGTGTTTGGCTCATATGTAGCCTAATGCTGTCTGTGTGACCGCACATGGACTCGTTTGTCAATCATAATTGCAGTGTCTGTAATACAGTGATAAAGACCGCAACAAATCATACAATATTTAGTGGTTTGAGTATTCGGGCAGTTCTTAGATGTTTCTGATGAGTGCTCCGTGAACGTTTAAAGAAGATCTTTCAAATATAAATATATTAGTTAACAATATAATTTGGCAAAATTCAGTGTTTTCATCTAATTCAATCGCAGTATCTATATGTATAATCGCAATATCGGACAGTTTATTGCGGACGATACACTAAATATGTACATTTTAGATATTGCAGAAATTCAGATTGCGTGCAGGCGTACACAGATACTACACTGGGTTTATGACCGGGTTCATACTACTGCGCTCATACGCCCATTAGCGTTAAGTAGCCTTGAGCCTTCTAGATGAGTCAGTATCGCGATAGTTACACAGCTACTCTTTTGGACTACCATATACTCTAAGCATGTAGCGAATAAGCTAGCTACTTAAGGGAAACCAGACAATTCCTAAATTATTTTGTGCATAGTATCCTGCGACAGTATTGTAGCTACACTATTTTGATTACATTTAGACAGCTGGTTTGGTGCTAACTCCTAAGATAACGGTAGTTTATTCTGAACAGCTGTCAGGTTACATGTTAAATTGGTAAAACTACGTTAACCTGATGACGTTTTATTTTTAACTGGTAGAGAAGCACGCGAATGACCTTAGTTAACTGATATTTTCATTTTTTTCTATAAAATTGAAGACCAAAATAATGACGTGGCATGTTGTAAATAATAATAATAAATACTGGGGCTATGTAGCCGACAGATACACTTACCGCCGCCTACTCCGCTGAATTGCCCCGAGGCGAACGACACGCTACATAGAAATGACCACAGCAGCTTTAAAGGATGCTATGAAGTCATGAAAACCAGCACACAATCACTGCACTGTCCCGCCCAACACTGGGAGGCGGGACCACGGAATGACTGACAGCAAGAGGCTCGCGGTACGTCGGTGAAAGATGCTCCACACGCAAATAGGAACGTCTGAAAATGTTTAATAGGTCTTGGAAAAGAACATGAGATTAAAATATTACATAGTGGTCGACAACATTGTTCCTCAAAAGCACTCTGTACCCCACGCACCATAAAATAAAAAAAATGAAATAAAACCATGCAGTAGGCTACATAAACACAGTAAACACAGAAGACTCAAACGGGGCAAGGTCAGATACATGTTATAATAAGAGCTTTCACCATTAATATCAAATATTAGAACAGTAATGCCTCCATGACCCTTTTGCAAGTCGGTTAATTTAAATGACGCTACAGAAAATGAGGAATTCAACAGACGCGAAACCTAACATCCATAACCTTCCCCCAGACGTGTCCGGGTCAGCAGCTATCACAGAACTCCCGCTGTACTACAGAGTTACCGCAATTCAGTTTTTCTTCTACTAGAATGGTTAAAGCTTCAGTCTGAGACGATTACTCCAAGTATGTAAATTGGAAGTCCAAAAATCCCACAGTAGGTCCTATAAGAACTTAATCCACCTCTGGTGTTTGGGCTGCTTAGTTGTTATGGATTATTATGTCACATTAAAAATACAAATTTAAACAATGGCTTAAATCTTAAGTTTCATTCACAATTCAGACGTCCTACAATATACAAGTACTTTCATATATTCTCAACACACATCTCAAATTTCTCTTTACTTATACATAAAACATGATTTCCAATCCAGCCTTGTGGCAATTTTAACATGCACATACTGGTCAGCATAAAGAAAACTTTTTTTTGTATTCTAATTCACTGTAGGTTTTACAAAAAGAAACGCTCAAATATCACTGGGAGTGTAGACTCTGCTTAACAGTATTTTGGGTCTGTTTTCACTGTTCAACGTGTGTAAGCAACAGAATTATTAACAATGGCAACTTATCCACTGTTTTCAGGCAGGTGTATTTTACATCATGGTTAATAACAGCCACTGAAAAGAAAAACACAGAGAGAAGCAATTCAAATAAAGTCATGCAACATTTTATTGTATTTCTTAAGAGTAAAGTGCTCTGTCTAACCTGTTGGAAGTTGAGCTCCATGAAGCCAGTGTTGTGTGCGTCGCACTTCTTAAACATTCCTAAATTCAAGGAGAGGGGAGAGAGGAGAAGGGAGGAGGAGAGGACAGGGGAGATTAAACAGCGTGTCGAGGTTTAACAGCTAATAATACAAATTTTCCAGTCAAATCGTCCATCACTCAGTGATGTGCCTATTGTAACTGTGTGTCCTGAAGTGCTGGATCAGATCTGACTCACGAAACATCATCTCCAGGCGTATGAAGCAGGCCACAAAATCATCAAAGTCAATGGTCAAGTCTTGTGCAGAGTAGCGGGCCACCAAGACCTGGAAGATGGTGTCGTTCAGAGTAAATCCTGGAGGGAGAGAGAGAGTAAACACACATACATATAATCAAAGATTTGGGCATGTCCTGACAGCATGAGATCCTATCTGTATTGTGCATCGGGGCATATTGTATTGTACTGTATTGTAGAGTGTCCTCGAAAGCACACTTGCACGCATAAAGTTTGGCTGACTCAGCATGTGTATGGCTGCTGTAGTGAAGTACTGACGTATTCCAGCTGAGCTGGCGAACAGTGGTCATGTGACTGGTCGGACACTCGACTCACCCGCTTCCTTCAGGCAGAGGCGTAGCTCCGTGGTGCTTATGGTCCCGGAATTATCCAGGTCATTATGTTTATAAATGCCCTACACCAACCACAACAAAGAATAACTGGTTAACTGCAAACACAAACGAGAAGTTAGTTGCTTGCTTCTTCAAGTATGCTTCAGTCTCTGACAACAAACCTCAATGGCAACTGAAATTATGCGCCAATGTCTTCCTCTTTAAACAGTCCAAATATCAAGACTGCTTTTATTGAATTTTAAGAGAAGCTCTGAGATAAGCAGAGATGCACTGAGATACCTGATGTAACATCAGTGACATTAACACTATATCAGACTGGGCTGCTAAGGACCAGAATCTCACCAGGTCTGAACAGATCTTAAACAGTTTCAACTGCACCCTGCACAGTTGGACTATTGGACTTTGTCATACCTATCCAAGACAATACTCCAAGACAATGAGTCATGCTCCAACATAACTCATTCAGTACAAATACTCTATCATCTCCAACTACTCTACCATCTCCTAATTTCCACACTTACTGTGATTACTTAGCACATCTACACAACACTGAAATATCCATAGCTAGTTTTACACTCATCTTACATTCTCAGTGCAATATCATATGTTTCTATATATTTAATTTTTTAGCAATATTGTATTTTTATGTCAGTGTAAGTTTTTGCCATATGTATATACGCTAAATTGTTTGTTGTTTTTTTCCCTTTTATTATATTTCCTATTTATAATTCATATATCTTATTTAGTAAATATTGTCTCTACAACTTTGTGGAACTCACACTCAAGTTTTTCACTCACTGGTGTCCCTGTACTCTGGTGATGCGACAATAAGTCTGATTTGATTTGATTTAAATGACAGAGACCCTTGCCCAAAACAGCACATTTTTGGGCAAGAATATTTTATGAATGTCTCCTTTCTCTGTGACACAGAGAGTACGCTGTGCGCAATTGGTTGCCGTCTGAGACGTAGCTGTGTTAACAATTGCAGGGTTGCCAACTTTTGAAGATCGCTTGGAGTGAGATTTGAACCTAGTGGAGGTGGCGAGTGTAAATTGTTGACGGGGGGGGGCCAACGTAAAATGAACACAAATTAAGTATTATATCGCGACCTATCGATCACCAGTG
Organism: Brachyhypopomus gauderio; assembly: GCF_052324685.1. Classification (NCBI taxonomy): domain Eukaryota; kingdom Metazoa; phylum Chordata; class Actinopteri; order Gymnotiformes; family Hypopomidae; genus Brachyhypopomus; species Brachyhypopomus gauderio. The sequence continues at coordinate 3,572,079 of NW_027506867.1, forward strand.
GTTGGCGCCAGAGCGAACTAGTAACTCATTGAATCATAGATGTGGATCTGAGGTAAATAAAAAATTTGGCGTGAGAAATCGGAAGTGTGGCATGAGAGCGTATGAAAACGGTCAAATGCGTGTGTCTCACGCTCAATGCGTGAGAGTTGGCAACCTTGCAATTGTAAAGCGGCTTGGGTATCCTGAAAGGCGCTATAAGTTGAATTGAATTGAAACATTCCATGAAATGATTGCAACACAGTGTAGGGCGGCAGCCTAGTGCAGCCATGACATTACGGCTGCTTATGTCTCACCAAATACTTCTGGATCTTCTTCCACAGGGTGGCAAACTCGCCCAAGCCCAGCCTTCCGTCCCCACTGTCCTGAGTCCGAGTCAAGGCAAACGGTCAGGGCTGCCGGCTTGCGCTATCAACTAGGGGCTACATGGACACCCAAGGCCTTCCAGCCCCCCCCCCCCCCCACGACCAGGGGGGTATGAATACAGGGATTAAGTGATGGGGGAACACAAGATAAACACAATACAACACTGAGCGTGTTTAAGAACAAAGGGAAGGATACATCCATGAGATTGACCAAGGTCCGGCAGGTTTCCAGAGAGAAGCCTTCTGTCTTAATGTCAGTTCCTTAAAAAGAAAAAAAAAAAGCAACAAAAGTGATTAAACCAAAGTTCACTTTGATTAAGGCAAAGAGCAGGGAGTATGAGCTGAGCACACGTACGTTTGGCAATGATTTTGTTTAGGATCGTCTTAAGCTCAGTGGCAGAAATCAACATGTCCTGTCCAGGGAGGAGAGGAGGAGTCATTTAGGCACAACACAGTGAAAAAAATGATGTCTTACGTAATAGCATCTATGCTAATTATTATAATTGCATTAGCAAAACCTCATTATTATGATGCTAATTTTTTTAGCAAAGTATCAACTATAGTCAAGTTCCATAACTTTAAAGGACACTTACACTTCCCGCAAGCTTTGTGAAGAGATTCCTGAAGCCAGCGTCCACTTCACTGTCTGACACGGTCTCCTGAAAACAAAAGGGTCATGAACAAGCTTATTTGTAGCACTGTGAGCCAAACAAAATGTCCTCTGGTGCTACTGTCTATTAGCCTACACCAGTGTTTACATATGCATAGCGCTAGCCTAACCTTTAAAGACATATGCACAATAAAACTGTCAGAATTGCCATAGAGAATCTAAATAGCAATATCTAAAAGGATTTGAGGGAGTTGCAGTAATGGTGCATGTTCTATAGAGTGAACTAGTGAAAAACAAGAATTTTGTTTGTTTTTGCACATCATTTTGATTTTCATTATGCAAACATATAAAATGTCTAAACAAGGCTTTAAAGGTTTTTAATACAATTTTGGTAGAAAACTCACATCATCTAACTTGGCTTCGACAGGATCATCACACCGCCTGTAGGGAAAACAAAGTAATGTTATCATTGCTAAGATCTTTGCTATATATATATTGAACTGGAGAGATGGGATTGAGTATGATTACTGTGTCTCGGTCTTCTTCTCAGAGAAGACACGCAGGCAGAAGTCTCCATCCTTGTGGGGCTCGAAGGTGGAGGGCACGACGAGGTACTCTCCCGGGGGCAGGTGGAATCGCGTGCTGACCTCTCGCAGGTTTATAAAGGTCTCTGAACGGGCCTTCTGCGCGTGCGTCAGGAAGAAGTTCTTATCCAGGTGCACGTCCCTCTGGCCAGAAAACTGACGGAGAGGAGAGCCAATCAGACAGGAAGAAGAGACATCATCACGGAATGATGGTAAAGATTGTAACCCAGTACCAAATGAGGCTGGCTGCTTAAGTGTTGGGTCTCAAATTTGACTGGATTTACTCTTACCTGTGAAGGCAACTGTGGGTAGGAGGAGAAAGATGAAAAGACGTCAGATTTGTATATGCAATACATCAGAATTACATACTACGGCACAAAAGAATGCAAGAGTTCAAGTCTGATCTAGACAGGGCTGTCAAACACTGCAGATGTGCTGCTACTACGCTCTTGATTAATTATTGTTTCTGTTTTGTTCTCCAACATGCTCCTGTGGCCCAATTACAAGCAGCAAGCAACCCAAGCAGGCTCCCTCACTCCCCCCCCCCCCCCCCCCCCCCCATTCTGGATCCGCTGCTCCGCTGTAGCCCTTCTGCGACCCCTCCCTCCCCGCGCTCTCCTGCGCCCTCTGCCCACGCACTTCGTAGATGGCGTAGCCGATGGTCTGCATGTCTTCCCCTTCCTTACGCAGGCGGCGCCGGTTCTTCTGGATCAGGCCCATGACCAGGCTGCAGCCGGCCTGGTTGTCGTTCGGGTCCTCGTCCTCCTCATCCAGCTTGATTACGAACTGCGGGTTCATCCAGAACGATTCTGAAAAGAAAAGTGGAGTGACTATAGTGAAAAGCACCTGGGTATAAAATGCAAAGGCTACAAAGTACCTTACAAGGGGAGGTAGGTGTGTGCTTAGGTTAGGTTAAAGGTTTAAAGGTTAAAGGGTAAAGGGTTTAGGTTAAAAGCCTGCAGGCGTTGAGATGCTCCATGAAGTCCTACAACTGTGCTGGTACATAATAATAATAAGACCAGAATAATGGTCTGGAATTCAGTCTGTGGTGGTGGCGTGTGTGTGTTTGTGTGTGCTCCTTCCACACAAAAGCGTTGATTTCAGTGTAAACACTGATGAAAATCTTCAAAACAACTTCTGATGACTAAGACAAAGACAAACACGTGGAAAGGAAAGAGAGGACCAACTAATTCTAGTGATCAGCTAAAGGCAAACGAATCATTCTTTCTGGACAACTCTTAACCCGGATCAGATGAACTGATTTGCATGCGAACGAATCGAATCAAAAGCTTTGCTCAAAAACAAGAAGTTGATAATACAAAGCTGGTTTTAGGCAGTGGATTTCCTGTTCTTTAGAGCAGCTGTGAGTTGATTTTTGAACACTGTTGGACAGGCAACCCAAGCCTGTTCTGATTCCCTGCAGTCTGATGTGTGCGTATTGTCAACAAAGCTCAACGGATGGTGAGATTATGTGCGTCTGCCGCTCATCTGTCTCACGCTCCTCACTGGTGATTCTCTCGTAAATTATTCACTTGCGTTATTGTTACATGTCTCCTATAGACCACAGCAGTCACCGTTTATGCTCACCACTTATTTTGGGAATGAAAGAAAAAACAGGCTTTAAACATCCATTTTGTTATTTTTCTGCCAGAAACAGCACACTGGGTCTAAATGCAGTTTCCTTCCTCTTCATAAATGTGTATAAAAATATACAAAAAATATAAAATAAAAGCTTAAATGAGCTAGAATTTTCAGAAAAACTGTCAACTAAGGTACAACAGTGCCAGAACTGTGTGGATTACAATTGACAGTAAAATGTAGTAGCTCCATAGCACAACAATGCTTTGCTGCTGAAGGTGAGTGGTGGGAGTGTAGGTGGAGCTTACGGGCGTAGTTCCTGCAGCCCCCCGCTGTGGAGCCCCGCCTCCAGGTGCCGCTGTAGTTACACGTACTCCAGGGCCTGACGTCGTTGCTGGTGATGGCGTCCGGGGTCAGAGTGCAGATCTCAACACGAGAGTACTGCCGCTGGAACTCCGCAAATGACATCCTAAACACACACACACACACACACACACACACACACACACACACACACACACACACACACACACGCACACACACACACACACACACACGCACACACACACGCACACACACACGCACAAACACACGCACACACACACGATTAAACTCTATGTTCAGAAAGAGGAGATGCAGTTGGCTCACTACATTAGACAATAAGCGTGTAATGGAACATTTAAACACCATTTATTCCCTCATCATTACATTGAATTATATCTGATATTAATATCAGACATATTAATATGCAATTCCCTTCTTCTTCCAGCAAATTTATAAATCATATTTTTGGCATATTTATACTGAACACCTATAAAACAAGTCACAATTTAAAGAAAAACAAATGTTTGTGCCGTGTCATTTGTCTTTTTCATGTTTTTTTCCAGCTTTTGTCTTGTCTTCGTATGTTGTAAAATTATGGTCTGTACTTTACACATGGTATTCTATTATTTATGTTACACATTTCAAACCAGGAAGAGTACTGACAGCTCAGAGTACTAACAGCCCAGAGTACTGACTGGATGTCCCAGCTGTTTACATTACCAAAACTCTCGGAGTACTAACAGCCCAGAGTACTGACTGGATGTCCCAGCTGTTTACATTACCAAAACTCTCCATCCTCGGCGCTGGAGCTCGGCCGTTCTGAAGGATCCACGGACCTCCACTCAGGCGCGCTGCAAAGACGAGAAAAAAAACCAAAAACAATCATGATTCATTATCCACTACATCAACAATATGGCTGCACACATCACACATTCAACATTCATCACTGTGTATTCTGTGTAATATCTCTGGAATGCTTTTGATCATTAAAGAAACAACAACAGGAAAAATTTGTGGCATGGGTGGTGCAAATTAGTGGCATGGATGGTGCAGGTGGTGTACGAACTTGTCGCTCCAGGCGCCGGTCCACTCCACCTGACCCCACGGGTTACGCACGCGAATGAGCTTCTCCAGACCACCATTATAGTGCACCTTAAACACACACAAACACACACGGCCCCGATCAATGTCACCAACACATTCAACAGCCAGCCAATTGGCAGCATGTGAAAACATGGGCATGCCATGTACGCTTTTTATCAGATTTATCTGATTTTATCAGATCATCTTCTTCCTTCTGCATTAGATTTCTGCACATGTTAACTACCAGCAACGGCTAAACTACGGTCTGCCAAACCTGCTCTTGCATTAAGAATGTTAAACAACTGCCTCCGGCTCTGAATCACTCCTGAGGTTTGTGACTGTACCTCTGTTGCCCCGGTGAGAGAGTAGGCGTGTCCTTTCACAAGCTTCTGTCGGGTGATGGCTTCAGAATCGGAAGCGCTAGTGATCTAGGAGCAGACATACACCCACAGACACACCCACATAAACAGTTGGCTCCACTCAGGTTCACATAAGCTAATGAGTCTTGTGTGCATTGGGGGCGGAGCCTCACATCTATGGAACAACCCAGCATTGCTCCGGCCTCCAGTGCCTTCTGAATGATCTGAAATATGTTGGGCGGGGCCTTGCGCAGCTCGTAGCTCTCCGCGATGCCACCGGTGAAGTCCTCAAAGCCCTCTGTGGTGGAACCCCCGGAGAGGGCCTCGTAGCAGCCGTTGACCCTGCCGCAGAGAGTCAGGGTCATCGTACGGTTGAACCACGCCCTCAACTTGGTTGAGTGAACCACTGTCACTCAACCAAGAGCATGCGTAATAACCTCTCCAGCAAACAATCCAAGTTATGTCCGCACTTCTGATTGGCTAATTTTGCAAAGGGGTGACATGGTACGACAGCTCTAGCTTTAGACCTGTCACCTTTGAACTTCAGCACGGTTCACCCCTAACAATCGGTCAAATCAAAAACACCAACTGCCAGTTTTCAAGTAAAAATTTGTGTGTGGTTTTGTTGCAACAACTCTTTTGGTTAGCAACGTTCACCTAAACTGCTAGTACTAGTTTGTGTGTGTAGACATGCCGCCCCCACCCCCCCTCACTTAGCGTAGGCCTTCTCCATCAGGGCGCTCCAGAACTCCGTGCCCTCCTCAGAGTGGACAAACAGCAGCTTGCCGTCCTTCACTGGCAGCCGGTCGTCGACGACAACGTCCACCCATTCACCAAACTGCCAGAACTAAAGGGGTGGAGTTAAGGTAGAGGGAGGGGGGGAGGGGTGGTCAGGTTTTAAACCATCTGACCCAAACACAAACACCACATCCATGTTTGCAGAAAACAAGGTTTGGATGTCTGCTGTATTTGTTCACTCAGTCAAAGCCCCTACATGGGAAGATCACATTAACATGCAGGGTTTGGACTTAGTTCCTACAATTCAAGAAACAAACATTCTTTTCAATCATATTAAATGAAGTCAAATAGCTGAGTTGAAATGGAGTCTGTCTGCATTTCATGTATGGAAGGAAGCAGTTCAGACTTCGGCAAAACCAGCATACAGAATGTTGGTCCAGGAGACGGACTCAGACGGTTGCAGAGTCAGATGGTGTTCGCAAAGCATCTCTGGAGCTGCAGTACCTGGAAGTGAAAGATGCCAGCATAGCCGTCCCCGAAGGACTGGTTGCTGGGCACCACCCTGGCCATCACATCCTCGTTCAAAGTGAGAGAGGCAATGGCCGCTAGCAGCCAGCAGTCCCCTAAGACAGAGAGAGACAGAGAGAGAATGAGAGACATACAGAGAGAAAGACAAACAGACAGAGAGAGATGGAGAGAAAGAGCGAGGAAGAGATACAAACTTCATGTATTTTGTACTCCATGATTTGCCTAAACAAATATCAGGATCTGGGAAAAATATCCCAGTCACAAAGATCCTGACAGGATAGCATGAAACATCAATAGGTTTTTGCTGTCACTCATACACAGGAACTGACATATGAGATGAACACTTTTAAAGTGTCATCTCTTCAAATGTTAAAGATGTTTAATATTTGGTCGGTCAGCCTTGCTTTCATCCTCTCGTCTTCACCACCCAGTTCCAACGTCCTAATGTCACATGACCACAAAAAACAACTTTTCTGCTGGACCGTGTCACGTGCCTGCCTCGGGCTGCTCGCAAAATGGGCACATATTTGTTAAACAGTTTACACAAGCCCACGGAGACAACGGCGGCTGGCTGTGCCGTACCGCTCTAGAGATGCTGTCTTCTGGAAGGCCTGGAAAGCAGACCGCTCACACATCAGATGCTATCCATTCCTTGATGACCTCAGCTATGTTTGAATAAAACTCAGAGGTATTTCAGCTTAAAGGCTGTGAGACTGTGAGATAGAACAGTGGTCATGTTTACAATCGGGGAGCTCAGAACAAGTTGTTATGATATTATACCAGACATTCTTCAGTGTCACAGAAATATCTGCATGGCTGGAAGAAGTGTCTGACATCTGCTGAAGGCACTGACGTAACGGCTGGCGTTCCTGGTGTGAAATGATTTCTACGAGCAACCCCTCATTTCTTGCACATGTAGGCTACTCTGTCTCTCGCATATATGCACACACACAGAGAAGAAGTGGGGGGGGGGGGGGGGGGGGGGGGGGGGCAGCTCTTTTCCACAGCTTTACAATACCACACACTAGTGCTGAATCACTGGACAACAAGTCACATGCTCCCAGTGATAAGTGCTGAGAAGATGATACATGTAAAGCTTCTTGGAGAGATCCGCCATGACAGAACATGCAAATCCCTCCGTAGACCACAACCCCCTCCTTAGGCAGCCAATCAAAATGTGCCAAGCCGTGGTCAGAGTCATGCAAGAACTATATAGTTCCTCTTAAGCGGAGCCATACAAACAGTGACTATGTGTGTGTGTGTGTGTGTGTGTGTATGTTTTATGTCAGCAAACAGTCTCCTCCTCCTCTGTTTGCTACTCAGATTAGATTTCAGTAGTACTATAGGGTATTTCTGTGCAAGATCAAAGGTGTCCTTCTATGCTGAATCACACATTTGAACAGCATGTTTATGTGGCCTGGGACTCTGTATTGTCTCACTGTTATAGGGACATATTGAGGCCTGTTATGCATTTACATTGAACAAAAGATCTGGTTAGACACACCCACTGGGCAAAAACTGGTTGCCTCTATTCCAATCCGCAGGCATTTAGCTAAGTGTTGTAACATGAATGCGATGTTACGTGCCTATTTAGGCCTACTGTTCAGAAAAATACACACCTTTAACATAATTGTTTGTCAAGGCGTTCCTGGACGTTCTATCCCTAGCTAAACGGGTTACCGAGCTTTCGTGTAAGGGATAAACAGTGAAGTCAACGGCTGTGCTGAAACAAAAACGCGTGGCCTGAAAGGCTTGCGCTCGCCGGACCCTCGTGATTCACACTATGTACCAAACGTTTAGACGGTGGCACTCCTGAACTCCTGAAGTTCAGGTACACTTTTCTGCATGTGAGTTACCGTTAACGGTGAATATTCAGGAAATATTCCAAGCAAATGGGACCTGTACTTACTATAACCAAATAATCTCCCTTACCTACAAAGCATACTTGTAATTTTATGCTTTAATTAAATTAGATTAATTAAATTACATAAGAAATTACTAGAAATACGACCTGTACACACAGGTATTACAAGCACTCCTGATGCTGCTCCTAAATGTATATATTGTTCTCATTCTCTGCACATAATGTTGGTTGCCGGCAGTAACAAGCTCATGTTCTGTGTGTGTGTGTGTGTGTGTGTGTGTGTGTGTGTGTGTGTGCGTGTGTATGTATGTATGTGTGTGCGTGTGTGTGTGTGTGTGTGTGTGTAACAGAGGAATGCACAAAAAACCTATAACTATACAAACGCCAAGACATCAGGCTTACAATCACACCCAAACACTAAGGTGATACATAAACCTGCCTGTGAAACTGGTTTGGGGGGTTTATGATCGTCGACAAAGGAAGGCAGTAACAGCGTATTTGTTTTGGTATGAGGGGAGTGCGTGCGTGCGCTCGTGCGTGAGAAGAGGAGATATGACGTTTCCTTAGAGATGGTTTGAAGTTAAACACAGCTAAATGGCACCAGTTTTTACTGGAAATAATACGACCTTAATTTCTCGTCATGCGCCCACTTACCAAGGGCTCCTTGGCAGATATCGGTCCTCGTAGCTCCGCCGACGATGAACTGGGGTCTCGAGCACAAGTCCTGCAGGACACAGAAAACAATTGAGCCTGCAAACAGACACGCCTTCCTCAGACATGTCCAACAACGCTGGCTGAAGCTGTCCTTGCTCTTGACTTTAAGAACATTTAGATTAACGTTTGGGTTGGACTTTTAGGATTTAGCAGACCATTTTCGAGACAGTGACTTGCAAATTGAGAAAGTGTATAAAAACTGCACTATTCAGGTATCCAAGCAATACAGCTACAACGAAAAGTTCAATTCATGTCAAAATATTAACTCTGCGGCACTATTTATGTGATCTTCCTTCAACTGGGTAGCTTCCTACTTGATGCGCTGGCATAGCTACCCGGTGACGGAAGGTATGAACATCACAGTTCATATTCAATGGTGGTTAATCCTGTAGCTTAAAATACTATATTGCTTTTAGTTAAAAAGGCCGTTACGTACGCCCTGCAACGTCGATACGACTAATATGACTAAACAACCAAATATAGGGCTCCTCAAAGTTGGACATTTTATATTTGGAAAACTTGAACCTACCCCGGGTCTCTTCCATTGCACTCCCCTGGTTTTGGCCGAATTTGGTCCAAGTTCATTGAATCCCAAAGATTCAGGTGCGGCTGGAAAAGCTGGATCCGTGAATAACTGTCCTCGACTCAGAGCCTGGCTCCTCAGCGCCTCGAAGTCTTGGTTGAGATATTTGATGGCATTCGCGTTTGTCCCGAACCCTGCAGCGCGAGCTCGCTTCTTTGCCAAAGTTGATGCGATGCCCGACATTTTCGGTTTTTACTTCTGGTTGTTAAGTGTGCGAAACGCGTGAATGCTTTGATTCCAGAAGTGAGTTAAGTAACTTTGATTCTCCACCCCAAACCTGTCAGGCGTGGCTTAGTTTGTCATGAACAAGTTATTACGCGTACATTGTAAAAAGCAGGAAGAAGCATTCTAAAAGTTCTAACGCATAGAGTTAATCATCATCATTATTATTAGCAAAATATTATTCGAAATGTATTGAGTAACTTTTCCCCTTAATGTTTCCCTGGGTAGTATAATTTCCCTTTACTACACATAAACGTAAAAGTCGCGTTTATAAACGGTCCAGTTCCTTACATCATGCAAGGAGTTTTCACGAACTGTATTTTTGTTTATCTCAAACGAGAAAAAACGTATCTCATAGATTATCTTCTGCACATAGCTGGGTGATAGTTATCTTAACGTTTGCTCATAAGAGAGACTCTTAGCCTTCTTAGATTCTTAGAGAATGCTTAGCATGTTGTTACAGCATGTCAGTTACAGTCCTGCAGTTTAGCAGAGAGCACACAGCTGGATCTCTGAAGGATGTTTTAATGACTTCGCTACTTCTGCTGCCGTCATCAAAAGTTTTGCTTTATCTCGTGAGGTAAGCAGGCACTGGATTCAAGTGTAGTTGCTATGACGCTATTTTTAGTGCCAGAAACCAACAAACCGAACGTGTTTTACTGTAAACACACTTTTATAAGTACCAATCTGTTTGCACACACACATGGCATACTTTGCAAATGTAATAATAAATGAGTAAGACATATTTGCCATACAAAAGAGGTTAGAAAGAAAGCATGTCAGTTTCACAAATGTTAAAGACACTGCGCACCGTTGTTTTAGTATACTGGGCGACAGTGTCAATATTTTGCATTTGCTTTCCAACAGCGACGACTACGGGCCGGTGTGTGTAAGCGTCCTATGCATGCATATATAGGAGCATCTCAAGAAAATTAGAATGTCACAAAAAGTACATTTATTTCCAGAGGTGGGACCAAGTCAGTGTTTTGCAAGTCTCAAGTAAGTCCAAGTCTTTATCCTCAAGTCCCGAGTAAAGTCTCAAGCAAAGACAGTTAACTCAAGTCAAGTCTCGAGTCAAGACAAGCAACCGTCAAGTCAAGTCCCAAGTCTCAAACTTGGAATTTCAAGTCCTTTTGAGTCTTTTTTTTTTTACAGGCACCAGCGCTTTACGAATGCTACGCTGATGCGTTTCTTTACTCGTTTTGTTGGTGTCCGCCAGCCAAAAGATGACAGATCATTTACATTTTATCTTCTCTTAATTACATAAATGTACTTAAACAAGAATGTTTCATCATTTTACACGAAAATAGCAAGCTTCATCGTAAGCAAGAATGGTTCAGATCAGATGAAACGACAACAAAGTCGATCATCGACCTCCGACCTAAGGTGTCCTGGTGCCAGGTGCACTTGTGGACATCCCTATGTTCGAACATGGTGTTCGTTATGGACAAACCATGACTAGCACAGAAGTCCAATAACAAAACACCACTCTGGTTCAGATTGGGGGCCGTTCCTCCCAATCACGCCCCTCCAGGTGTCACTGTCATTGCCCACGTGGGCGTTGAAGTCCCCCAGTAGAACAATGGAGTCCCCCATTGGAGCACTTCTCAGTACCCCTCCCAGGGACTCCAAGAAGGCTGAATACTCTGTGCTGCTATTTGGTCCATAGGCACAAACAACAGCCAGAGCCCTGCTCCCAACCCGAAGGCGAAGACAGGCAACCCTCTCATTCACCGGGGTGAACTCCAACACATAACAACTAAGCTGGGGAGCTATGAGAACGCCCACCCCAGCCCGCCGCCGTTCACCATGAGCAAATCCAGAGAAATGAAGAGTCCAGCCCTTCTCAAGGAGCTGGGTTCCAGAGCCCATGCTGTGCGTAGCGGTGAGCCCAACTATCTCTAGCTGGTACAGCTCAGCCTCCCGCACAAGCTCGGGCTCTTTTCCCCCTAGTGTGGTGACATTCCATGTCCCAACAGCTAGCTGCCCTGTCCAAGGATCAGGCCGCCGAGGTCCCCGCCTTCGGCTGCCACCTAATCCACACTGCACCGGCCCCCTACGATAGCCTCTGTGGGTGGTGAACCCACAGGAGGTTGAGCCCACGTCACCAGTTCGGGCTGAGCCCGGCCAGACCCCGTGGGCAAAGGCCCGGCCACCAGGCGCTCGCTTACGAGCCCCAACCCTGAGCCTGGCTCCAGGGTGGGGCCCCGGCTGCGCCATACCGGGCGACGTCACTGGTCTTTTATTGATGTCGTTCATAGGGGGTCTTTGTGAACTGCTCTTAGTCTGGCTTGTCACCTAGGACCTGTTTGCCATGGGAGACCCTACCAGGGGACGCAATGCCCCAGGCAACATAGCCCCCAGGATCATTCAAGCACGCAAACCCCTCCACCACTGTAAGGTGGCAGTTCAAGGAGGAGTCAAGTCAAGTCAAAAGTCTTAATATTAATGACTCGAGTCTGACTCGAGTCCAAGTCATGTGACTCGAGTCCCCACCTCTGTTTATTTCAGTAATTCAACACAAAAAGTGAAACATAGATTCTCTTCTATGGGGTTTAGATCAGATGAGTTTGCTGGCCAATCAAGCACAGTGACACTGTTTATTAAACAAGGTATGCTTAATTTTGGCAATGTGGGTGTCAAGTCCTGCTGGAAAATGAAACTTCCAACTCCAAAAAGCTTGTAGGCAGAGGGAAGCATGAAGTCCTCTAAAATAAAGTGCTCTAAAATGACGGCTGTGCTGACTTTGGTCTTGATATAACTCAGTGGACCTACACCAGTAGATGACATGGCTCCCCAAACCATCACCGACTGTGGAAACTTCACACTAGACCTCAAGCAGTATGGATTATGTGTTTCTGCGCTCTTCCTTCAGATTCTGGGACTTTGATTTCCAAATGAAAAGCAAAATTTACTTTAATCTGAAAACACCACCTTGAACCTACATCTGCTGGTGCAGATCCACTGTGTTATATCACGACCAAAGTCAGCATAGCCATCTACCATGATGATGTTCTAATTTATTGAGTTTACTGCTCAAAAAATAAAGGGAACACTTAAACAACACAATGTAACTTCAAGTCAACCACACTTTGAAACCAACCTGTTCAGCTGGGAAGCAACACTGATTGTGAATCAATTTCACTTGCTGTTGTGCAAATGGAACAGACAACAGGTAGAAATGAGAGGCAATTAGCAAGACCCCCCCTATAAAGGAGTTCCTTCTGATGAATGACAGTGCTAGGCCTCGTGTGGTTGAAGTATGTCAGCAGTTCCTGCATGATGAAGGCTTTGATGCTATGGACTGGCCTAATACTTCCCCAGACCTGAATCCAATCGAGCACATCTGGGACGTCATCCACCAACACCACGTTGCACCACAGACTGTCCAGGAGTTGACTGATGCTTTAATCCGGGTATGGGAGGAGATTCCTCAAGAGAGCACCCACTGCCTCATCAGGAGCATGCCCAGGCGTTGTAGGGAGGTCATACAGACATGTGTGTGTTCAGCATTTTTTATTTTACCATATTGTGATGTCACATTGCAGGACAATGTATGTCCAGAGCTATGATAAAAGCTTATAAAATGGTGGAAAAAGAAGAAAACATCTGGTAAACATTAGCAGTTCAAAACCATTCAGACTTTGAACATTAGAATTTCAAATTCTTGTAAATATTAGTAATTTGTTTAAAAAAAAATCTGTTTCACCTCCATTTGTCACCCATCCAAGGACTTTCAAATGTCAGTATTTGCAGGTGAATCCGATATTATTAGACCTAATATAGAAGAAGCATGACTCAAATTATATTTATGTAGTAAAGTTTTCAAAACTGAGTCTGTTTGAAGCACCCTTTGATAGGGATGTGGTGTGGTGTCATTAAAGCTGGAGACTTGCAATGCGAATGGGTTCTGCTAGTCTGTCCTGTAAAAGTCCTTTGTTCCTCCAGTTCCTCCATCCTAATACAGCCTGCTGCCGAGGAGGGTGATGCTGCCTTTGGCCACCAGAGGGCAGCCTCACTGGAGTCCTGAGTCACCTTACTCCTGAGCTTCAAGTCTCAGCTTTTCCAATGTCTGCTTCTGTCTGGTGATATGTTCGCTTTTCTCACGTTTTATAGTGCATTGCATTGCATTTGTGTACAGTGAGTCCCCGCTTAACAACGGGGTTAGAGACTGAAAAGTCAGTCGTAAAGCAGTTCGTCGTTAAGCGTGACCCTAAATTTAGATACGCCTTGATCTGTAAATACAGCAGTGGGGAACCGTCAGGGCCCTCTACGCCCTCTCAGAGGGCCTAAAAGATTCTTAAAACATAAATATATATAATTTATCCAATTTTTAAAAATCTACTTACAGTTTGACAATCGACATCTAAACAATTACAAAAATATAAGCAAATAAATTATTCACCCGTGTCTATTCAATCTGTGTTGGAAGGTGAGGGGTTAAGTGGAAGCCTGTGAGCCTGTGTCTCCCCCTATCAGGACTGTGATGCCCGCTGTTCGTTTACAGAGGGCCTGGTAGTTATAATTCAGCACAATACCAGTTTCAAATGACAGTAAAATTGACCAATCATATCTTCCCTCTTAATGGGCGGGCTTAACTGTATGATAATTTCCGCCTGCTGTGGCGATGCTAGCTGTCGTTAGCTACCACCGCTAGCTAGTTTCAATTCATTCCTTTGATGTCCTCGCGTTGTTTACATATTCCGCTTCTGAGGAACACGGAGCTGTGAACCTTATTTTGTTGGAACCTTATTTGCTTAAGAAGTTATCTAGTACAGATATTATTGTTTATTGCGTTTCTAAAGCTGTACTGTCGTCTCAGTTTTTTATTTATTTATTGCAGTTAATTATGAAAGGAAACACATTTTTTTGGGGGGTGGGAGCGGGCCCAGGTTTAATGGTCACGGTTTGCTACTGAAATACAGTATATAAAAAACTAAAAATGTTCTCGTGTGTGCAATCGCGTTGCCGAGATGGGCTGTGGTGGAGGCTGCGTTAGCTGAACTAAGAGTCAGTTAGTTATTTCTGACTCTTATTTTGACAATGATACAGGAACAAGCTGTGTATTATGGGATGGGAGGAATTAGCGGCAAAGTTACTGTGGAGACCAGATGTTAATGTGCAGAGCAAACTCTAGGAGGAGGTCATTTTCATACTCCAAGACTGCTTTGAATCTACAGAGTGGAAGATGTTTCATGAGGCAGCTGGCAGTGACATCAACGAATACACTGACTCCATCACAAGTTACATCAATAAATGCACTGACGACATAGTGCCAAAAATCTATGTAAGAACATTTCCCAATTAGAAACCCTGGTTCAACGCTGAGGTTCGTGCCAAACTAAGAGCTCGGACCTCTGCCTACAACTCTGGTGATCCGGCTAGCTACAAGAAGGCCAGATATGACCTTCAGAGGACCATCAGGCTAGCCAAACGGAACCTTTGGCTTCCTCTGCTCTGATCTCAGACGTATGTGGAGTGGACTGCGCACCATCTCTGATTATAAAGGAGGTATGAGCCGGGATAGGGGGTCACCCTCCTCACTTGTAGACAAGCTTAATGCACATTATGCTCATTTTGAGGAAAATAACACCTCCCCTGTTGAAAATCTCCCAACGGATCAAGACAGCTTCACTCTGACCATTTCTCTGTCTGAGTTGGTGAAATCCTTCAGGGCAGTTAACCCACGCAAGGCACCAGGTCCTGACGGTGTACACAGTCGTGCACTTAGAGCATGTGCCAACAGCTGGCTGAGGTTTTCACAGACATCTTTAACCTCTCCCTAAGACTGTCAGTGTACCATTCCTACATGCTTTAGGAAAACCATAATTGTTCCAGTTCCCAAGAAACCTACTGCCACTTGCCTGAAGGACTACCGCCCTGTTGCACTGACATCAACAGTTATGAAGTGCTTTGAGCGGCTGGTCAAAACTCACATCTGTTCTACGCTTCCAGCCAATATAGACCCTCACCAGTTTGCATACCCAGGCCCGTTGACAGTCTTGCTAGGGCCCGGGACAAGAAAGTTTAATGTGCACCCCCCCTCCCCCCGGCGCACGTCATTTGAATTTCGTCATTTGACAATCTTTCTGTTAGGTCATATAGTATATAATATAGCCACACATCAAAGCTGTTTCTGACAGCTGACTGGTTATATACTTGACGCGTCGCGAGCGGCGCGAGGGTTCGCGCGAAAATGACGTAATCGCAGTGGCACCGACCGTGTGCGAGGGCCTCGCGCGCTGTCCATTCGCGAGGTCGTGCACCTCTTGACTTTTGTAACTTCGCGCGCGACGCGCTTCAGCGCAATGAACAAAGTCATGTTTGCAGGGTTCATACACCTTTATAATGTGGAATTAAAGCACTTGTACTTCACTTTAAAGGTCCATTTCAATATTTTCCAGCACGTTAAACTTAATTAAGTTAAATATTTATACATATACTCGAAATAATTCGCTTTTTATCACATTATTTAATGGTTGTTTATTTTCAAAACGCCCAATCTTAACGTCTTCACGAGAACTGTTCAGTCAGACAGCTATTTGTTGTGAAACAAGTAGTTACTTTCAAGCATTTTCAAGTACTTTAGCCTAAATTCCAGCACTTTTCAAACCTAGAACACAATGCAACATTAAAATTCGTCAGTTAAATGTTTTCCTTTCTTTTCTGCGCTCCAGATTTCTGTATTTACTTTAACTATCCACCACTGTATTTCCCGCTGTTGTGGGGGTACCAGCCGGTTACGGTCGGTGCTGGATCAAACCATTTTCCAGTGGGATGCGGGGATGTATGCACTTAATGGAAAATATGCAGATAGGTTAAAAAACATATATATTTTAGCCATTGAGTTTATTTTGAGTACAGAATTTTACATTAATGAAAGATTTCAAGATTATTTAAAAATTATAGACTTTAAATAAAAAATAAATTGCTGGGCTCTTTGATGGGCCCCCCTGGCCCTGGGGCCCGGGACAACAGACCCGGTTGTCCCCCCCTGTCGACGGGGCTGTGCATACCATTCCAATAGATCTACAGACGATGCCATTGCATTAACAGTACACACTGCTCTCACACACTTGGACAGGAAGAACACATATGTGAGAATGCTGTTCATAGATTACAGCTCGGCATTCAACACAATCATCCCAGACAAACTCATCCTGAAGCTCAAAGATTTGGGTTTGAACTCTCATCTCTGCAACTGGATAATGGACTTCCTGACGAGCAGACCGCAGGTGGTGAGGGTGGGTGACAGTATTTCATCCACACTGACCCTGAGCACGGGGGCCCCCCCAGGGATGCGTTCTCAGCCCCCTCCTGTACTCCCTGTACACTCATGACTGTGTAGCTAAACACGCCTCCAACCTCATTTTCAAATTTGCTGACGACACTACCATCCTAGGCCTCATCACAGATGGAGATGAAACTGCCTATAGAGACGAGGTAAGCGCTCTGTCACAGTGGTGCCACAACAATAATCTCTGTCTAAACACCAGCAAAACGAAGGAGATGATTGTGGACTACAGGAAGCAGCAGAAGGGCGGTCACTCTCCCCTTAGTATCAACGGGGATGAAGTGGAGAAAGTCAGCAGCTTTAAGTTCCTCGGCGTACACCTCTCTGATGACCTCACCTGGTCCCTTCACACCAACATGATTGTGAGATCTGCCCGTCAGCGTCTCTTCTTCCTGCGCAGGCTCAAGAAGTTTGGAATACCTCCTGTTGTCCTCACCAGCTTCTATAGATGCACTATAGAGAGCATCCTAACAGGCTGCATCACTGTCTAGTATGGCAGCTGCACTGCTTGTGACTGCAAAGCCCTTAAAGGAGTGGTGAGTACAGCAGAATACACGATAGGGAATAAACTACCAGCCTTACACGACATTTACCAGTCTCGCTGCCTGAGGAAAATACAAAAGATCAGGCTAGACAGATCAGGCTAGACAGTGGTCACCCAGCACACGGCCTGTTCACTATTATGACATCTGGCAGGAGATTTCACAGCATCCAAGCTAGAACAACCCGGCTACTGGACAGCTTCTATCAACAGGATGTCAGGCTTCTGAACAAACTGTGAGGCTGGAAGACCCAAATTTTATATATTTTATTTAGTGGTGGGCCGTTAACGGCGTTCGTTAATTTGATACTCTTATTGGGCGATATAAAAATTATCGCCGTTAATCTATTCTTAAAGTTGGGTTGGGAACTAGGTCAAAATGGGTAAGCAAACTATGATGACTTTCAACTTGATAGTTTAGCTCGGCTGTATTCCTAACCAAATTGCACAGTAGGGGCGAGAACGAGTTTTCAAACCTGTGAATTACAAATCGTACGTGTGTTTACATGGATGCAGCCACAATGCAGTCGCCAGGTTTGCTTAATGGAAAATTCATTTTAGGAAAGTAAAATGTTACCGTCATGCATGGTCCTAGCGCTAGATTCGTCGCTATTTAAATATTTATTTTTAACCGTTAAAACTGCAGAGGACCAAAACCGACTTTTGAAAAAGTCCCCCCCAAATTACATCCGTGAGGTTAAATGTACTAAATGTTGGCTTACATTTCAAATATCATGTTTAGCTGAATAAACCCCTTTTAATTTACAGTATGTAGGCTTACAAATTCATGTTTAACTGAATAAACTGTTGAACACAAGTAGCCTACATTTTATTGAGCATGTTTTTTTTCTTCAAGTATCAAATTAGAACAGCTTTCTCAAGCAGTCATTGATGCATTTTGGAAACATGAGATGAGCCCCTGGTCTAATGCACCCTCTGTATTAAGAAACCCTATCTCAAAAACTGACTTTTAGTCATTACTTGGGTAGCACGCATATGAGCCATTTTAATATAGATTAATCTAGATTAATCTAGATTAATTTCAAGATTTCAGTGAGATTAATCTAGATTTTAAAAATGAATCTATGCCCACCCCTAATTTTATTTATTCTGATATCGCTGCTGTTCCAGTGAGCAGTCTAAGATCACTGGCTCATTTTCCCTTGGCAGTGCATCTGCTGTAATCGTGATGGCTCCCATACATTCTGTGCAGTGACCAGCAATACTAATGTGATGGCTCCCATACATTCTGTGCAGTGACCAGCAATACTAATGTGATGGCTCCCATACATTCTGTGCAGTGACCAGCAATACTAATGTGATGGCTCCCATACATTCTGTGCAGTGACCAGCAATACTAATGTGATGGCTCCCATACATTCTGTGCAGGGACCAGCAATACTAATGCATTTTGAGACACTGTTGGGGTGCACTTTTGCCCGTTTGAAGCTAAGTGTACAATTTGACCTTGATGCATTCCAGATTTTTTCATTGAGAAGGTGAGTCCAGGTCCCTGGCTTTAGAATTTGGTAATGGCGTTCATTGTTCTTTTTGTCTTTGGACTGGTACACAAATTCCTCTAAAAATTTCTCCTTCCATTCCCGAAAGGGAATATGCAGTTGGAAGGTGACTGCAGCACGCTCAACATCTGAGCTGGGGGACTCTGTGGATTCAGTAAGGTCATGAGTCCATAGTCCCAGTTTTTCCCATATGTCGTGCCTATTCATTTTTGTGAATGTGTACATGGATTTTGGAGTCATTCTACCCCCAAGCTTCTCACTCAGAGTGGTCCAGATTGCATGTGAGGGTCTGGTAATGTCACTTCCATGCACTACATGCTCCTTGGTCTCCAATATAGTTTGAGTGACCTCATCAGGGTCACAACAGGGTGGCTTTGGAAATTAAGAATTCAATTCCATTAATTTGTTATTTCAGAATTCATTTCAGTTCAATTGCTATTGTTCTCTTTCATGTTAGAAATAAAACCTTATTCAGTCCCACCAGGATTTTGCGGGCCTTTTTTGTGATTGTTGCGGGCTTGCGAAAGTATAATCCATAATAAATAATCCAACCTTGACGCGGCTCAGGGATTACCCGTTAGGGTTATTTAAACAAATTTAAACATGGATCTGTGGCGGGAGCTGAATGCAGAGCGTTGAGGAGCGATTTCAATTGGAGGATCGTGCTCTCTGTCTGAGATTTTTTATTATTAAATTTTTTTGCTGATGCTGGCCAGTGTGGCACATGCCAGTGATTATGCCTCGGCGTGCCAACAGTGGCACGTGTGCCATAGGTTGCCGACCCCTGCTCTATGTGGTATGAAATAGCTTGGGCAGGAATGATCCCTCAAGTTTTTGTATGCCCCACCCCCTGAAACACAGGTCTTGGGACAGAGACTGCACAATGATCCCTCTCACTTTCTTGAAATGATCCCTCGAAGTGCAATAGCTCGGTGGCAGAAATGGACTTTCCGTCTCTTAAAAGACTATGAAAAATCACTTGGAGTGGATGGGCTGGTACTAGAAATGTTAAACTTGTTGGAAATACATGTATGAACCCATCGTTGTGAAACAATAAAACACTGAAATAAAACAGTTTACCCCCGCTTTCATGTAGTGTACCAGGATACTGCTTTTCCCGATCTTTTGCCGTTATTTTCGTCAGCCAGTGTGAAACGTTCGCCTCGCTCATACTGCTTTCAGTCTGCTCCTCTTGAACGTATACACGGAAGTAAGCCGGGAGTTTGTCGACGTCACATCAAGACGACATCAGTGATTGGTCAAATTTACAGGAAAGTTGCGGTGATTGGCTGAAGTTGCAACTAGGGCTGAACGATTAATTGCATTTGCGATAATCTCGCGATTTTTTAAAAACGCGATTCTCTAATCGCACAGGTTGCGATTTAAACTGGTCACGTGACTTGGGAGCGAGCCGAGGACGAACGGAGCAACCCCGAACAGGAGGCAGGGAGGTGGAGAAGTGAAGTTAACACAGCGCACTTTAACTTGTTGCACAATGGCTTCAGGCTCGACAGAAGCTGACAACTGAAAGTCCAATACCAAAGAGGGCACCACATCAGTTGTGTGAAATTACTTTGGCTTTTAAAAAGATGCTGCTCAACGTCAGGTACCCTGCAAAACGCGCCTTGTTACTGTTGCTACGACGCGAGGAAACACTACAAACCTTCAGCATTAAAAAAGCACCACAAAGCCTCGTATGATATTTGTAAGGCTGAAATGCCAACGACCAGTGCAGCGTCTTCAAATACGCCAAAGAATTTAGTATGCGGTGAGCAGCGAAATACCGTAAAATCACGCATATAGGCGCAATAAGATTTAAAGCACGGATGAATCGCAAAAGCGCGAATAGCTTGACCGCGGTCCAGCAGACAGGGTTCACTGACCGAACTGTTGAAGTTGAAAGTGTAACTCCTTATGGATATAATTTGAAGCGGCATGCTGAAATAACTCGGGCAGTAACGGAGTTCATAGTAAAATACATGATGCCCGTTAATATAGTGAACAAGCCCGGCTTCATGGCTTTGTTAAACACACTGGATATGCGCTACCAAATGCCCTCATGCAAATATTTAAGCCATGTTGCTATACCTGCAGGGTTGCCAACTCTCACGCATTGAGCATCTTAGACTGAAAAGTTACTAGTTTGCTCTGGCGCCAACCACAGGCGATCGATCACGATATAATAATAATAGCCCCCCCCGCTCAACAAATTACATTCGCCACCCCCTCCAGGTTCAAGTCTCACTCCAAGCGATCTTGAAAAGTTGGAAACCCTGTATATGAGCTGTATAAAAAAATGCCGAAACAGAGTTTCCTGAAGACAGTGGAAAAAATCGCATTTATTTTAAATAGCAATCGCGATTTATAGATAAAAAATTGCAATTAGATTATTTTCCAAAATCGTTCAGCCCTAGTTGCAACATCGCCCTGAATTCACGGGGTTTGCTTGAATACCTCTGACTTATGTACTTCATCAAGAAAATGATTAGCACTTTGCAGAAGTGCATATTCCTGCATGAGGGTTGTGTCTTTGTGTTTTTGCATCCCCACAGAAACAATGATTCACACAAAGATTCCTGTCAGTCAATTTCATAATTGGAAGATCAATATCTTTCACGTTTCACTCATGTTTACAATTATTGCCAGCTTGAACTAGTATGAAAATGTAAGCCATTGCCCAACTGTTTTAGTGAAGTTAATAAATAATGAAGGCATTTAGATTCAGTTCAATGTTTTTGTGTCAGTAATACAGTATTTGTCTTAAGGCAGCTATCAAGCAAGACATTATACAAAGAGTGTTTGCATGTGCAAAAGAACAGTTCTTTATTGAATGTGAGTAAAGAGCAGTATCCTTAAATGGTTTGCATTGCGTATCCATGCATTGAATGTACTGTACATATAAATCAACAATACACCACATATTAGGGATGCAAATTATCGATTAATTCATTAATCATTAGTTGATTGATCTTATCGATCGACTTTCGATTAATCGATAAGCGGCGTTTTCCACCTGAATTTCAGTGGGCCTTTAAAAATATCAGCTAAATAGTTAAAACACAGTTCAAAAAGTATATATTATGATAAGAAAAGAAAGCAGACATGTTTTTTATGGTATAACAAAATACACTCTTTAATTAAAAAAAGAAATAAATTAAGGACAGGCTCAGTTCTTGCATTTGAAACAATATACATATTTAAAATAAAAAAAAAGAATAGAAGAAATTAAATAGAGCCAAACAGAATATTATTGAGCATATAGATTATGAAGAACTAATATAAATATATAATAGAATGAAACGTTCACAGGGTCCCTGGACACAACATAGAACATTACAGGGCCTCAAACCAGAACAATCAAATAAAGTAATGACCCTTTCCTGTCTGAAATGTGGCAAATGGCTCATATCACAATTGGACCTATATATTTTTGTTCAAGAAAATGAGCATGTTAACGTGGTCAGGGGTAAGGCGTGTGCGCAGTCTATTTACAGTGAGGCCAGCTGCTGAAAATACACGCTCAGATGGGACTGATGTGCCTGGCGTACACAAATACCGTTTTGCTAGTTTTGCCAGCGTCGGAAACCTCCTTTCATTCACTTTCCACCAGCATGTGGGGTTCGACTCAAGAAGTGCAGGAGGGTCCTTTAAGTACATGTCCACTTCGCTCTCTACGCCACCTTTGCGGGCACTGGAATAGGTTTCACCCAGGAGTAAACTCATAGCAGATGTAGCCCCATGTTGCTGAGGCTCTGCTGTCTGGACAGTGTTCCCGTCGTCTCCAGCGGTGGCGGCACCTGTTGCTGTGACGCTGTCGTGTTCAGCTGTAGCCAGTTCAAGCAATTTGGAATGAGCTGACCTCCTGGTAGCTGGAGGTAGAAATCCCAGGTGTTTGTGGCGAGGGTCAAGCATAGTTGCGACCATAGGGGTGGATGAGTTGAGGTCATCAGACTTAATCTGTTGAAAATAGAAACAATTGGCCAACAATTATTAAAAACGATACAACTGAATGACAATTACATTATTATTATTATTATATTATTGAATGTAGTTTTAATAATTAATGGGTGTATACCTTCATGCGCTCGCCCAACGAATCTCGCACTTTTTCTTTGAACTCTGCGACTTTGCGGCTGTCCCCGTCTGCAGCGCCGAGGTGATTGTTAATTAGACCGAACGTAATTGGGTAAGTGTTTGAGATTGACACCTCCGACTCGGTAGACATCACCGTAGTTGCACACTTCAGGGTTCCCAAAACGGGTGCCATATCTTCCATTAGCTGCCAGTAGTCGTCTTTCAACTCCAGCGTCCTCGCATCTGCCAGTTTTGTCACGGACCGGTCTGATAACACGGCTGACACGGCCCACCGCTGTTCAACTAGGCGCTGAAACATGTCGCAGACAGAGTTCCACCTGGTTTTACAGGATTGAATGAGGCGATGCGGTGGAAGCGACATTTGCTGTTCCTTTTCTTCCAGGGCTTTGGTTGCGATTGTGCTGTGGTGAAAATGTTTCACCAACCTTCCCGCTGCCACTATTGCTCTGCTTACCCCCGCAGCAGCAAAGCCATCATTGACTGCGAGATTTAGCGTGTGTGCAAAACATGCAACTGATTTCCAGCTGACTCGTGTGGGGTTGTTTGCTTGGACAATGTTTCTAGCGTTGTCGTGAACACACGCTGTAACGCGACCGGAGAGTCCCCAAGTCTACACAACATCATTCAGCTTGTCAGCTAAATTGTCGGTGGTGTGTCTGTCCGACATGTTTGTTGTAATTAGCACAGCAGATTTTAGCTGCCAGTTCTCATCAATGTAGTGGCACGTCACGGTAATATAACCTTCAGTTGTGAGTGCCGTCCAACAATCTGTGGTCAGGGCAACAGCAATAGCAGTAGCTAGTTTTGTTGTTAGTTCACCCTTCTTTTTTTCGTAGCGAGCTTCGAGGCGGGAGGTTATTGATGGCCTCGAAGGGATATTGTAGCCTGGCTCTAGGAACGCAATGAGATCCTGAAATCCTGCACCGTCAACTGTGTTGATTGGCATCAAATCTCTCTCGATCATGCTGCATATCCTCTCTGTGATGCCCTCCACCCTTCTCTCATCACACGCTCGCCTTCCCAGTGTAGCTGTTATTTTACTTTGACCAGGTGCACTGGTGCCATGCAGGACAGCGGCATGCACGGTGTTTAAATGGTAATTAAGTGAGCTAGTGGATTTGTTGTACTTAAGTACCGCATTACAGAGAGAACATTTGACTTCTTTGCCTACATTAATAATGCTGAAATGGTCCCACACCGCACTTCTTTTCGCCCGCTTCATTTTGATTTCCACTCTGAACGCCTCTCGTTCTTACGCTCTGTTCACGTTACTACAGTAGCGCCCTCTAGCGATTAATCACGATTAACAAATTTTGATCTAAATGAATTTTGTCTAAATGATATGCGGTTGGTGGGAACTACTTTTTCTTCCGCCTGGGTCAGTGCATAATGCGTAAGTACTGCGGCACGCTCACACAGATGCTCACTCAGTGTACTACGGCGCTGTACGTACGCTATGGCGGAACGCAAGAGAAGTCATGTGTGGAGCTATTTCAGCCCCACAAACAGCAAAGATGCTGTTTGTGATTTGTGTAAAAAATCTATAAGGAGTTGTGGCAATACAACAAACCTTGTTAAACACCATAGGGTAAACCACAAGGCCCAATATGAGGCTTTCATGCTTAGGCGGACAGAAGAGGAGAGCACTGTGTCAGATGCTGCTAATGCTAGGGCAAGACAGACATCTCTAGCGGAGTTCTTCGGCTTCGGTGCCGCAGGCAGACCATATCCAGGTACAGAGGGAGAAAATGTGAAGCCTTAAGCAGCACTAAGCGCTGTTACTGTTAAGAGTTGTTCAAATCAATACCATAAATATAGTTATGCAGTAAATAACGAAATTAATACATGATTCAACAAAAAGCTGCATAAGTTTAGCTTAGAGTAAAAAATACGTGCATCACTGGGTGATTTATTCAGGAAAGGTTTGCTAACGAATTGATAAGTATTTATAATTGATAACTATAAATTATTTAAAGTAGATTACATATACAAGGTGTCACTAAGTTATAGTAATTGTGATAAAACAGCCATGGTGAACTTTCAGTGAACATTTCATAAAATGTATCTATTATTATGTACAGTCAGGCTAATTTGCTGTTAAATGAACATATAAAAATGTAGGTATTGTCAACCTTCTGCAATTATTGTGGCGTTTATTTATTTAACTAAATATTTTACTGCCAATTTCAATTTCAGTTACCCAGTATTATAAAACAGCAAGTATTTAATTTGTTTTGCCCTGTGATTTTATATTGTTTGAAGATGATTCCCCAAGAGCAGCAACACTCACAAGATGCCTGGGACAGATGATTGTGAAGGATCTCCAGCCTCTGTCCATAGTGGAAGACCAAGGTTTCCAAGCATTTGTGAGAGCTCTTGACCCTAAATATAATCTCCCAGGAAGAAAAAAACTGACAGAGACTCATCTTGTTAATATGTTCGATGAATGCAAAGGCAAAGTAAGAGCGTCTTTGCAAAATGCTTCTAGTGTTGTACTGACCACTGATATGTGGACTTCAGTGTCCACAGAGGCATATTTAACTGTAACATGCCATCTCATTGAAAACAAATGAGGGGATTTGGCAAATGAGGGGATTTGTTTTGGAAACCCACACTTTCCAAGGGCAGCATACAGCAGATAATATCTGTTTAACACTTAAACGAATCACAGATGAATGGGGCATAACTGACAAGGTTGTTGCAGTTGTGACAGACAATGGTGCAAATATGGTAGCTGCAGTGCACAAGGCTGGATGGAGGCATCATCCATGTTTTGCACATACACTAAATTTAGTTGTAAAGGACAGTATAAAAACTGTCCCAGAAGTGGTGAAAATGCTGGAGAAATGCAGTGCGATCGTGTCCTTTTTTCACCACAGC
Organism: Brachyhypopomus gauderio; assembly: GCF_052324685.1. Taxonomy (NCBI): domain Eukaryota; kingdom Metazoa; phylum Chordata; class Actinopteri; order Gymnotiformes; family Hypopomidae; genus Brachyhypopomus; species Brachyhypopomus gauderio. Next base: position 3,597,958 of record NW_027506867.1, read on the forward strand.
ACACAGGCCACACAAAAGCTCAGGAGTATTGAACAACAGTTGAAAGTGGCAGAGCACAAGCTAATCTAGTCAGTAGATACCCGCTGGAATTCAGTGTTTTACATGCTGGAGAGGATATGTGAACAAAATGAAGCTGTGACCACTACCCTATGCCTTTTAGGGAGGAATGCTCTGTGCTTAAATCAGGGAGAACTATCCCTCATCAAGCAAACAGTTGATGCATTAAGACCATTTGAGGAAGTGACACGGGAAGTTTCGGCTGATAAGTATGTTTCAGTCTCCAAAGTTATTCCACTTGTATCACTCATTCACAGGGCTGTAGCAGCCTGTGAGTGTCAAGGTAGTTCACTTGCTGCACAACTGGCACAGCAATGTCAGCGCAGATTCAGCGGTATTGAGAGCATTTACTGTCTAGCTGCCAGTACATTTCTGGATGTTAGATTTAAACATCTTGGATTTCGAGACAAGGACAATGTGGAAGTCATGAAAAAACGTCTCCTCTCAGAAATGCAGGAAGTGTATCAGACAAGACAGGCAGCTCCCACTCTAGCCCCAAGCTCAACAGCTACTGTTAGCTCTTCCCCATATACTTCCACTTCAGGGCCTTCTACTTCAGAGCCAAACCAGAGTCCTGCCCCCTCAGGTTCAGCTGTATCAAAAGGAGGCATACGGACTGATTTTGACATGCAGGTTTTGTCAGGACAACATCACAGGTCAGCTGCCTGTGATGTACTCATTGAAATACGTCGGTACTCAGAAGAGAAAGTGATTCCCCGGGATAGTGATGCACTGGTTTGGTGGAAAGAACATGAACCAACCTTCCCAGCCTTGAGCAAACTAGCAGTGAGATACATGGGAATTACTGCCACTTCTGTCCCAGCAGAGAGAGTCTTTTCAAAGGCAGGAGAGGTTCTGAGCAAAAAACGGAACAGACTAAAGGGGAAAACAGTAAATATGATATTGTTCCTCAACAAAAACCTATAAATTAAGTGTTATTTAGATATTCAGTATGTTCATGTTAATGCAATATTTCAGGAGTTTATATATATATTTATATATATTTATATATATATATATATATTTCTATATAATTAAACACTAATTTATTTTAAATGTTTTATTATTTTACTTATTTAATTTTTTTGCATGTTTGAAAACAATTTGTGTGAGGGTTCTCTGTTTTTTCTGTTGAATTAGTTCTGTTATATTGTAAATGAGGCTGCTACCTCAATATACTTTATTTAAAATAAATAAATAACTCTTATATCTTATATATTTTTTATGATGCTATGACTTGAAATACACTACTTTTTTTAGATTTACGAGACACATTAAGTGTAGTTGCACAAGGTATCGGTATCGGATCGGTATCACCGATACCAGCCTGAGTTTTACTCAGTATCGGATCGGAAAGGAAATCGCTGGTATCAAACATCACTACCACTGGGAAATGAATGATCTGGTAAATGTATTGGGAAATGTATGCTCTTCTGCCTTGTCCCCGGTGTAGATAGCACTAGGTCCTGTTTCTCGTCCCGCTTAGCAGTAAATGAATAACATGAATGAAGAACGTTCGTATGATTGAGACGCAATTTGGCCTCTATGAAGGTTCTGGGTGAATATTGCTGGCCACTGTGTCATTGAAATTTCCGATTTCGGAAGTGCTCTGTTTGCTTATTAAGTCAATATGATAATAAAAAAAAAAAAAAATATATATATATATATATATATATATATATATATATAAAATCTCCCTCCCGACCCCCCCCAACAAAAAAGTCCTCGGATCTACAAGATTCACGTAGGTCACCCTTTTCAACTTCGAAACGGCGAATTTCGCCGAAAGGTGACAGATTATCATGCCTGTTAAATGTTAATGCATTGAGCTAAACAAATAGATGGCCAGGAGAAGGATTGGTCCCTGAATGTGGATGCCCTGCTTCGTAAGTTGCAGAAACTTTCAAGAGGTGAACATAAAATAGTCATTGGAGCTCGGAATTCACAGAAAACAGCCAATCAGAAAGCAGTAACAGATTTTGACCAATGACATTGTTCCTGCTGCTCCTCTAGATTCTCATTGGTTGGGAAAGGCGCGATGTACACATCTGTAGCTGGCTTCACCATTAGTGATGGGATTTTCGGCTCTATTTTGAGATGCGGCTCTAATGGCTCTTCTTACTGTGGAGAGCCGACTCTTTTCGGCTCCCCATATATATTTTTTACATTATTAATTAATTAATAGCTTAAACCTAATTTTATAACATTTTATAAATAAAACTTTTTTATAACCAATTATTAATTATTATTTCATGTCACGTTGAGGACCCCGGCCCCTCCCTTTTGGTCGTGTGTTTACGTTGTCCACGTGCATTGTCTGCGTCTGTGGATCTCCGTGGTTATGGCTATGTCGTGTGATAATCTGTCTCACCTGTGACTCGTCTCGTAATCACGTGGGGCTAATGTGATTTGTCTATTTAATGTGCGCTCGCGCAGTGTCCTGTGCTCGACGTTGTCTAATGTTTACATGTCTCTGTGTGGAAGTCAGTGTTACTCGTGCGCTATTGTGCAATACCTGTTAAAAATTAAAAGTGATGTCTGCTGTATTCGGAGGTTCTGTGTCTCGTCCTTCGCTACGCTCCCATTGTCACATTTCATCCCTGCATAGTTTCAAGAACAGTCTCAAAACATTCCTGTTTAGATCTGCTTTTAGTTAAGAAACTCTCAATCTTATTTACTTTATTACATTATGTTGTCTGTTTTCTAAATTTAATTATCTTAATAGTTTTATCTTTAATTTCTTTTAACATTTTCTTTTTGTCTTATCTCCTTTTAATGTTTCTTTTTATTTATACTGTAAAGCACTTTGAGTTGCATGTATGTATGAAAAGTGCTATACAAATAAAGATAATAATAATTATTATGTCACGTTGTGGGGGGGGGCCCTACCGGTCGCCCCCGGTTACAGTGGCAGCGGTCCTGTTTTTGGTCACGTGATGTTCGTCCCTCAGGTGGGCGGGACCCGTGATCCGTCTCACCTGAGGGTCGTTTGTTCGTCTATATATGTCTTGTCTTTGTACCAGTTGACTGCTGGTTATTATTTCCTTCATTTGGAACAATGCATGGGTTTTTGGTTTGCACACTTTCTATTAAACCATCCTCTTTCCCTGAGACTTGGCGTGATCGCTTCCTTTTTGAGTTGCTCACCCTGCCCGTCACAGAATAACCAGCCACCTTTCGGAAGCCGCCAGTCTCCTTTGCTTTCTCCTTCGTTCGTGGTCATGTCTCGTGGTAAGTGTTTGTCTACGTGCTGTGTGTTTGTCGTGTATTGTCCAAGAGTGTGTTGAGTCTGTCCCCACTCGTCCCGCCGTGTTTAACTGTCGTTTGTGTAAAACCCGTAAAATCACACGGCGGTGACTAGAGCTGGGGACCAGTAGACTCCGTTCTCGCCCAGCGAAACTACCGGTGCCTCACATTGCGCACATCCGTTGTCCGTTATCGTCTGTATGTGTGTGTGTGTGTATGTACGTTGTTGTGTTTTGTTTTAATAACGATGCGGACGTGAGCGAGTGTGTGTGTGCCGTGGTGTGTGTTTCGCTGGTGGTGTTCGTGTGTGTATGTAGTCGGGTCCACCGGTGCGTGCTGCACGCTAGACCGCGTTAGACGCGAGGGTCTCTCGGTGCCTTTTGCCTCGCTCACCCGATATCCCGTGGTGACGGGGGTGAGCGACTGCGCCCGAGAGACGCGTCGCTGTGGGCGTGACACGCAAGCCGCTCGCGTATAGCTCTCTCTCTCTCCAAAGATCTGCGGATCCCGTTGGGAGAACGGTGAGAGAGAGAGAGCTAGAGTGGGCGCGTCGCGCACCGCAGAGCGCGCGCATCGGTGGGTCCTGTCCGTTTGTTTGTGTTCTGTCTTTGCGTGTTCGTTTTGTCCTAGAGTGTAGCGTGCTTTGTTTTATGTAATTCCTCTCTTGCACCCCTCTTCACTGTGTGTGGGGAGGGGCCCATGGGTGCGTGTATGTTGTATGTTGTGTCTGTGTTTTTTGTTTTGTTGTTCCCTGGAGGGGCCCCCCCTAAATATGTTTTTGGGGGAAGCTATGGGGTTCCTGAGCCACGGCATGTGGCTCAGAAGGCACTGCTCCATTGGGAGACCTGTCCTGTTGGGAGGGACCCCTGAGCAGGTAGGAGCCCCTGTACCCCTTTAAGGAGGCAGAGGATGACTGGGGTGTTAGCGGCAGGGTGTCTCCTCAGGCTAAGAAGGGGTCTCCTCCCCCCTGGGTAAAGGGGGTTTAACAGGCAGGGCAGTGCGCGTTATGTGTTGTGTGTCGTCTGTGTGCGCGTGTGTGTGTGTGATGTGTTGCAGGTCGCTCCTGGTGGTGGACTGCGGTACTCCCGGACCTAGTGGGGTCTCCAGGAGGAGACCCTCTCCTTCGAGCTCGGGGTGACCAGCGTGTCCCTGTTGCGGATTGCCAGGGCCCTGGTCTCTGGCGCTCCTGGGTTGGGTGGAGGAGTCCACCTTGAGATGAGGGGCCCCGGGGAGGGGTTCACTCCCCAGGAGTCTGGGGTGACCCCTAGCGAAAAGGGCAGGGGTCAGCTCCGAGCGAGGAGGTAGGTTCGGGAGGTGTTTGTGGCCCAGTGTGGCGGCCTGCACACATCCACACCTGTGACGTGTGTTGGGCCATGTGCTCCCGGTCCGCACACAGCGGTGGGGCTTAAGCGGCCTAAGGCCGGTTAGGGCGCGAGAGCCCTGTGACCGACCGGGGCGTGGTTATCGTCTTGTTGACGGCCCGGTCGCTCCAGGGTCCCGCCCAGGAGGCGAGCTAACCTATGTGTTTTATGTTTTCAGCTCCAGGACTGCAGGGAACGGGTCCCTGCCTTGTCTGCGTCCTGTGACGAGGAGCTTATATGTGTGTTTTGTGTTTCAGCTCAGGACGGCAGGGAACGGGTCCCTGTCTTGTCCCCGCCCTCCCACCCCTTTGTTGTGTTTTGTGTGCTGCCGCTGTAAGCCGCACATCCGGAGGGGAGTGCGGCTTTGGTGGGGGGGTCTGTCACGTTGTGGGGGGGCCCCCTACCGGTCGCCCCCGGTTACAGCGGCAGCGCTCCTGTTTTTGGTCACGTGATGTTCGTCCCTCAGGTGGGCGGGACCCGTGATCCGTCTCACCTGAGGGTCGTTTGTTCGTCTATATATGTCTTGTCTTTGTACCAGTTGACTGCTGGTTATTATTTCCTTCATTTGGAACAATGCACGGGTTTTTGGTTTGCACACTTTCTATTAAACCATCCTCTTTCCCTGAGACTTGGCGTGATCGCTTCCTTTTTGAGTTGCTCACCCTGCCCGTCACAAATTATTATTAATAAATTATCACAAAATAAAACGCAATACAGCTTGGCCAATTACCTGCCGTTTCCACAAAAAAAGTGGAGACTTTTTTTTCAGTGTTTTCCCACCACATTATTAACTGAAAGCTGCATGTGATTGGTCAGATGTGTGGAGCACACGCTTGACATGCGGGCAGTGGACACATTCTTTGCAGTGTTGTCCGAAACGATATGTGTGGTAGTATAAAGAAACACCCCTCAAAAACAAGGGAAGGAACATTTACCTGACGAAAATTAATGTTGCATTGTGTTCCAGGTTTGAAAAGTGCTAAAGTTGAAAATTGTATTTTGATAACTGTATTTTGTTTCACAACAAATAGATGTCTGACTGAATCGATGTGATAAAAAAGTGAATAATTTCGAATAATTTTGAGTATATGTATAAAGTTTAAGGTGCTGGAAAATATTGAAAATGGCCTTTTTCAATATTGAAAAGTGACGTACAAGTGCTTGAATTCCTTGTAAAAGTGTCTGAACCCGGCATACATAACTTTGTTCATTGCGCTGAAGAGGTGTACGACCTCGCTTCGCACGGGGGTCCACATGCAGGGGCGGAGCCACCGCAATTGCGTCATTTCCGGCGCACGGACCCTCGCACTGGTCAACTGAGGAAATAAACTCTCCGCTCTCTACCACTGGCAGAAGCAGAGCAAGGAGAGGGAGAGACAGCGAGGCACCAAAGGACAAATAAAAACGATGTTGGAAAAAACTGTGGTACTGTGGCACTTGCAGAGCACAAGCGCAATACTGAAGGAAAAAGCGGCTCCCAAATAGTATCCTAAAACGGCTCCCATTGTGGAGCCGGTTCCAATCGTTCCAATCGTAGAGCCAGAATGTTCGCGAACGACACATCACTACCAGAGACCCACTGCATAGGAACTTGTAGCACCATAATGCAAGAAAATTTGGTGCAGGTCCACCTTGGGCCAGACTGGCAGCCATTATTTCTCCCACAGTCCTATAGAAAATTATTTTTTAGAATATAAAAGTCGGGGACTTTTCACTTAGAAAATCAACAAAAACATGTAATTTGACCTGGATGCCAAAAAAGTGACCAAAGTAAAAAAAAAAAAAAGGTAAACTAAAGTAACACATACTTAAAGTGACCTTTGTCCAAATCAGACAGTGAATATTTTGGTCTCTTGACATGTCTGCCCCTTCAAAGAAATGCTTCTCGATGCCTCCTATCATTTCTTCAATCAGAGGATACATCATTTCAACCAAGCACATTAATCACAATGAGCAAATCTGTTTAACACTTTCCAGAGGTGGGTAGGAATGCGCTACATTTACTTCGTTACATTTACTCAAGTAGCTTTTTGGACAAAAATGTACTTGTAAGAGTAGTATTAATATGAACAACTTTTACTTTTACTTGAGTAAATATGTGCTGAGAAAAACGCGACTTTTACTCCATTACAATCGGATTTGCGCCGCGCGCTACAGTTACTTTCGTTTTGTAAATAATTCGTCTTTTCAGTGAGAAGACCAATCAAATGAAGCCAGTCAGTCACGTGATCACATAAGCAAACGTTCCACCGGTAGCAAGAAAGTGACAGAAAAACCTCCCGAGCATCCCTGACCTCACATACAGCCAATGTTCACATTACAAACATGTAAAAAGGACAGTTATATAATGCGGTCAGTTGTGTCTGCCAAACGTGTGGACATTTCAGCCTACAAGAACTCGACATCAAATTTGAGGAAACACAATGCGATACGTTTGCCGTATGTATAATTTTATGTAATGCTATATCTCTGAGGTATACGTTTATATGATGTAATTATTAAATGTAACACAGTGCTATACTAAAAACCAATTCACACTCTGAGTGTATACACAATATATGATGATTTAGTTGAACCAAAGTTTGCTACAAATTGATTCAGTTGGCGTCAAGTTGTAGCTACACGTATTGGCTGACAGTCTCATCAGTTAGTGCATTTGTGGAATACATTAAAGTTACACAGGCCTAATAATTAGGAACAAACAAAAATACAAATTATTTATAATAAATACATTTTATATATTATATTTATTTATAATAAATTATTTTGGTTATCATTAAAAGTCATTGTTTCCAGTAATTCAATTTCCCATGATGTAATTTATTGACACGAGACAGTACTCATGCATTTACTCTCTACTTGAGTAGCTTTTTATCAAAGTACTTTTTTACTTTTATTCAAGTAAATTTTTGGATGCATACTTTTAGTTTTACTTGAGTAACATTTGGTTCAAGTAACAGTACTTTTACTTGAGTAAAATTGTTGAATACTCTACCCACATCTGACCCTTTCTCACCTGACAGAAACTCTTTGCGCAGTGCTCCTGTGTCTATCCCAGCCTCACCCAAAAAGACGACTTTCAGCTGATTCACTGGAGATGACTTTTTTTGTCTCTGCCATTGAGCAAGGCCTCTCTCCACCATATTGTGGCGGGACACTGTGATGTCAAATGTGTTGCCATCTGTGGATACTGCAGCTTTGACGGTGTGGAGAAGATCATCAAGGCTAACATACACATACAAATAACAAAGAGATCCATAAAGTACAAAATTCCATCATGTTGTGTACTTCAGGCTAAGAAAATGTACTAATATACCTCTCAGTTCCACTGTTTGGTTTAGAATCTTCTTCCATGCTGAAATGTGTTTTCTCCACACTGCTGTAACATAAATGTACACTGTAAAACATTTCAAGTTGGTTAAACTCAGCAACATAAGTTCCCCTGCTGCCTTAAAAAGCTGAGTAAACTCAACTTGAAGGAAACCTTTGTTACAACTCAAGATGTTAAGTTAAACAAGTTGTTCAAATACTGATTATTCATTGTTTCAACTTGATGCACTGAATTAAAACAACTTACTGTGTTTAATTTATCCATTTAAAAAAATATCTATTTAGTTAAATAAACTTGCAATTCCTGACTGGTTTAACACATACTTTCAAGTTATTAAAACTTCAGCAATATTCACATAACTTATTATTTTAAGTTAACCATGCTTGTGTTTTCAAGTTATTTCTAACATTGTTGTTACTTAAGATTTCACCTTGGCTGTACATCTCATCTTTCAAAAGTGTACCCAAAATAAAACTGAAGGGAAAATGCGACAGATTTTGCATGTTCACTTCAATTCTTTATTAACTCCTTTTTAGATGATAAGGAGAGGATCACACAGTCACTCAACATTTTTGTTGTTCTTTTACATACGCTGTTCAAACCAGGTCATCACTCTTCCAACATGACATGAACACGGTGAGCCTAACAGTGCTAAAATAAATACAAGTGACTGTACGGAACAAACACGTATGACCAAAACAAACCACATAATAACATAATCTATCACATTTAACCAAACATTTACTCTTTTAGCGTACCGATTCGTGCCACAAGTGCTCATGGGAGGTAGCGTACTCCATGCTCCATCCCTATACACGAGTGGCAACGCCACGATAGTTTAATTATTTAAAAGAGTCTAAAGTAGGGGTGGGCGATACTCGGAATTTTGGTATCGATACGATACCGATACGATACTGGTCAGTATCGCCGATATCGATACTTCCAAACCGTTGGGGGGGGCGATACTTTTTACTTTAAATTATAATCCATTAATATAATAATTTATATTAAATTATATATATTTTTGCTGATGCTGGTCCAGCGTGTCGCGTGCCAGTGATTATGCCTCGTGCCAATGGTGGCACGCGTGCCATAGGTTGCCGACCCCTGCTGTAGACGGTCAACCAGTTTCAGCTGTGGAAAATTCAATTAAAACAGGCGAATACACCACAATTAAGCAAACTACAGGAAAGTCTGATGTATGGAAGTCATATTCCATTGTAATTAATGGAGAGGGAAATTGGCTTGTTGTGATTGATATCAGAAAGTGTTGGTGTACGTCACCTGACGGCATGTGTTTGGACTGTGGTAAGAAATGGGACAGCGCGATCCATCGCTATATTGCTGTTTTAATAAATACATAAGAAAATTTCAAGTACTAAATCTAATTAATTCAATTCATATTAGGATTGCGGGCGGAGGCGACAGAAATGTGTATGTGGCGGGCGGATGCGGCATTAAAACAAGTGATTTTTTGGCCGGTGCGGGCGGGATCGGGACTAAAACAAGCAGGTGTGGGCGGGAGCGGGATTAAAACAAGCGATTTTTTGACGGGAGCAGGATTAAAACAAGCGGGAGCAGGCAGGAGCGGGATTAAAAAAGCAGTCCCGCGCAGACCTCTAAACTGCAGCAAAAGAATCAATATTTTCGCTGTGGTATCGATCCGATACCGATCCTCACCTTTGTATCGATACTATCGATATAAATATCGATCCGCCCACCCCTAGTCTAAAGAGTAAAGACAAATTCTTCAACACCAACAGATAAATATAGTGTTACAATGCACGACATATGTTTTGAACAATGAAAACCCGCTGTCGCTGCTGTGTGGTTACGTTGTAAATGCTACTCCAGCTAGCCAAACTCCACTTGGTGAATCACGCTGCATTCAGATTGCCGTCCGGAGTCAGGCGTGTCCCTCCACCGCTGAAAGTACTTCCCTATAGTTGATGTTTTGTCGCTCCTTGTTAATATTAATTGCTATGCCGCTGTAAAGTGGTTAGCCCAATGCTCCCATGGTTTTAAAGTTGTAAAAAGTATTCCAATATTTTCTAAATTCTAAAATGGTGCCTACATCTCTGCATATTCAAATCTTCCCACTTTCCTTTTTTTAACCAATAACTTACAAACATAAGTTAAATAAACTTGGGCAATTCTGAGAAACTCACCAGACGTTAAGACAACGTGGTATTTTAAGTTATTTTTATTTAAGACGAAGGAACTTGAGTTGAATATCCTAAACTTACCATTGCAATTGGAACTGAAAAGAAGAAGTGAGTTCACATAACATAATGTGGCTGTAATTTTTTACAGTGTATAGGAATATTACAAATAATAGCCATGTTCTTCAATTCCAGTCTTGGAAGGATAATGTCCAGCACAGTTTGGTTAATTAAATACAACTCATTCTAGAAATCTGTTGACTGCTAGTTTAAGTTGGTGTGTTTGAGCAGGGAGATCACGAGACTGAGCTTGACACTGGCTCTCCATGGCTGGAAATGAATAATTCTGTCAAATATACTAAGGAGTGGACAATACATATAGAAAAATATTATAAATGAGAGTTGAAAAGATTTTCAGATTTGCTTTTAAAGTAATACACATTTTTATTTTGTCACCTTTCACCACACAAGCTGGCATGGATTTCTAAATAATCCAATGGAAAGCTCATTTGACATAGTGGGCATGGAGCCTAAAAAGAAGACACCAATATTATCACAAACAAAAGACAACAAATGCACTACTTAATATTCAAATAAATACAGCAATTGTTATCTTTATAGGTTAGGGATGCTTGTAATAATAGCATTATTAGCTATTTGATCTTACTTCTGTGCTGTATGTATTGGCTGTGCTACTACTACTATGCTACTACTACTATTTGCTGTTGTGATCTCAAGAACAACAGCTGCATCTGAGTAAGACTAAAATCAGCACATAATATGTGTTAATGTGAAATATTGCTGTTGGGGATGGGTAAGACTTACTAATAGCATAATTACTAATTTGGTCTAACCTTAGAGCTGTATGTAGAGGCTGTACTACTACTGACTGCTGTTGTGGGAAACTCAGCAGCAATAGACACATCTGGGGAAGACTAAAATCAACACATTATAAATGTTAATTGTTGTAAAAGATTGCTATGGGGATGTGTAAGGACTAAGAAATGGGACAGCGCGATCCATCGCTATATTGCTGTTTTAATAAATACATGAGAAAATTTCAAGTACTAAATATAATTAATTCAATTCATATTAGGATTGCGGGCGGGGGCGACAGAAATGTGTATGTGGCGGGCGGGTGTGGGATTAAAACAAGCTATTTTCTGGCTGGTGCGGGACTAAAACATGCAAATGCGGGCGGGCATATGAGTGGCTTTCACCATGTAGTGAAAACTCTGTATTTACTTTCATGCAGTCTTCTCTTTATGGTATATTTGGATATTGATATGTCTACCTCCTGGAGAGTGTTGTTCACTTGGTTGGCTGTTGGAAATGGGTTTCTCTTCACCATGGAGATTATTCTGCGATCATCCACCAGTTGTCTTCCGTGGGCGCCCAGGTCTTTTTGCACTGATGAGTTCACCAGTGCTTTCTTTCTTTTTTTCTTTCTTTCTCAGGATATACTAAACTGTAAATTTTGCCACTCTTAATATTGTAGCAATTTCTCGGATGGGTTTTTTTTCTGTTTTTGCAGCTTAAGGATGGCTTGTTTCATCTGCATGCTCCTTTGACCGCATGTTTTCTTCACAGCAAAACATTCCAAATGCAAGCACCACACCTCAAATCAACTCCAGGCCTTTTATCTGCTTAACTGAGAATGACAACAAAGGGATTACCCACACCTGTCCATGAAATAGCCTTTGAGTCAATTGTCCAATTACTTTTGGTCCCTTTCAAAACGGTGGCACATGTTAAGGAGCTCAAACTCATAAACTCTTCATCCAATTTTAATGTGGATACCCTCAAATGAAAGCTGAATGTCTGGACTTTATGTCCATGTACATTATATAACTATAACGCAAATAAGTTTCAGTAAACAGGTAAAAAGACAAAATTTGTGTAAGTGTCCAAATATATATGGACATAACTATGTATTCCTGTGTTCTGCTATTTTAGACATGCATGTCTATGCATGTTAATTCTTTTATGTTAGCATCATAGAGATATGCATATCCCTATATTCCTGTGCTGCACTATTTTAAACATATAGACACCCTTGTATTCTGGTGTGGTATTATATTAGATTTATGTATAACCAAGTATCAATGTGTAATGTGTTATATTAGGCGTATGCATATCTATGTATTAGTTTGTGTGCTATTAGTTCAAATGTACAGAGGTATGTAAGTACATGTAGTCCGTTACCGTACTTAAATTTTTTTTTGTATCTGTACTTTACTCAAGTATTTCTGTCAGTTAATATTTTTTTACTTCTACTCACTTCAGTTCAAATACCTAGGGTTAGGGTTAAGAAAATAAATACTTGTACTTTTTTGTTACTGTAATTTTAACTATATTAATTGGTCTAGGCTATTTTATCGCTTTATTGATGTATGTACTTTTAATCTGTTCATGCACCTAATGAAGTGCAAATTCTATTGGATGTGAAAAGCAGGAGGGAGTAGCAGAGTGATACGATACTTTCACGACCAACCGGTAACAGGCAAAGACTACACAGCAAAAGAGAAAGTAAATGAGAAAATGGAGTCTGATGCTATTGATATTGTCGATCCATCGTCTGAAACACATCATCCATGGCCTTATTTAAAACATTTATTTAACTTTGTTGGGTTTACAAACATGTTTTGGCCAATGAGATGCCTTTTGTATCTGCCAAAGAAGCAAGAGCCGTTGTTTATCCCCAGTGCAAATTTAGACAGATTCTGCTGTACCATTTTTCAAATATCCACATTGAGAACAGCATTAAACTTAAGCACATTACTGCATGTTTTTATGTGCTGGTGTTTGTGCACATCTGACGTTAATAAAAAGTTGCCACAAATGTAATTATATGTGATTTTTAAATATTTTTAGACTTCGATTCCCTCCCTGGGTCCTATGCTAGTTAGAGACGTCTTATGTTAGCTATATAATCCACTCATATTCAAATGATAGTCTGTAGTTGTTTATTCTTCCTTATTATTGCTTATTATTCTATCCTTTGTTTAGATTAGTAGATTTATAGGTTTACTTCCATTCCTGAGCCAAACCATTCCACATGTTATTCCCTATAATACATACAATTGTGATATTAACCAGTAAATTTGGACATTTATTTATTAATCTGGTCACGGTGGTAAATGCATATTTTGATCGATGGTATTAGGTCACTGCGTGGATTCAGAACTTAACCCTTTGGTAATGAGACTAATTCAACAATATTCCACCTGTTCCTGTTATCAAAACATTGGTTCCTGCAATCAGGATGGTGCCCTGTTTCATAATTCATAAATAACCAGTGTATCCGCTACACTAGTGGCACCACATGCTCTGCAGACTCTGCTAGACACGACTTGAGAAGAACAACCCGGTCCAGGTACCTGAGACTGGACCCGAGTTTGTTGCGTAACCAGTTTATCTAACAGACTCACCAAACTTTTCATGCAGTCATTGTCATTGCCACCAGCGCACAAACTTGGCTCGGGTATGCCCCTGTCACCTCCCACTGCCCAGATGCAGCTGATCTGTAGTGCCACTGACAATGACTGCATGAAAAGTTTGGTGAATCTTACGTAGCTTGATCTTCACTACAGCGCCTGCCTTGCCCATCAATCTGGCCAGAATCTCCAAGGAATGCTCATGCAAAGGGATAGCACGTTTTTTCTGGTATAGTGTCATGAGGCTTTCCCGTTCCTGGACTGAATATTTGTCTGTACTGTCACCTCTAAAGATTGGAGGTTCTTAGACATCTGGCTGAATTAAAAGCCTAACATTAGACAGCGTTACCTCTGGCTCCTGCTTCAGATTTTCGCTATATCCACTATCTCTGCTGCCCATACCATTACCCTTTAGCTGAGCAGTAATAGATGTTCCCAATTCCTCAGCCAACTGAGTAATTAGAGAGCTTAGATTTGAGCATTGGTCAGTCTGGCTCGGCATAACTCGATCAACATAATAAGTGGACGTTAATGCTGGTGTATCTAACTCAGGGGTCTCCAACACGTCGCTCGCGAGCTACCAGTAGCTCGCCACCCCTTTCCGAGTAGCTCGCCAAAGGGCCAATGAATTACATATAAATTTGTAAACCTAATTGGTCCCATCGAGAAATCTACTTAAATTTATGTCCAATCAAAATTCACAGTTGTCCCTCCCCTTCTAACACTAAATGATTATTAGCCAATTATACAACAGTTAGTTCACAATCCGACTGGTTGAGAAGTGTTCTAACCCTGCAGATATGTGTGATAACAGCACGGTATTCTCATTCTCTGTATCACTCCGCGGACGCGTTGTCAAGTAACGGCATGTACATATATTCACGATAACACACTCCCTCTCGTGTTCTATTGCTCAATTAGCTGCCAATCAAAAAGTTAGGCTGCCGTCAATATTGAATAAACCAGGGGTCACCCACATCATGAGTCGCCCGCCGGCTTGTTTTAAAAATAGCTCACTATAGCGCCATGCACCAAAACACTGCATCGTTTATGTTTTTGCTACTATTATAGATCGTCCGTGGTAGCTAGCGGTCTTCCCGCTTAGCAATTGACACTCGCACACGCAACTTTCGTTCGCCACCCCCCCCCCCCCCCAACAACTTTCGTTCGCCGCCACCCCCCCCCCCCCCCAACAACTTTCGTTCGCCGCCACCCCCCGGTAGCCCTCCGCAATAACTGGTATCCAAGAAGTAGCTCCCAGTTCCAAAAAGGTTGGAGACCCCTGATCTAACTCAATTCTCTGTCCAGGCGTTCTTAGATCACAGGGCTGGTTGAAAATCTCCCTCCCTATGCCCGGCAGGATGCTAGAGTCGAAATCTACACTACTGTTGGTGTAAGGGGGTGTTGTGAGATTTGGTCACTAGGTGTCAGTATTCACTACAGTATTCTTCTCTAAATTGTTTGTATGTGTGGCTGCGTCTCGAGGAAGTTTTATGTGCTTCTTTGAAGGTGAGTTACCTTCTTCAAGAAGTTTCACAATCCTCTCTTGTTTCAAGAGCCATTTCTCTTGTTGGAGCCATGGTTCTTGCCACACCACTTCATCCAGCAGCCCTCCAAGGTGTCATGACTGCAGGTGTTTTTAACTGCAGACTAACGTGCAGATCTAATATGAGGCAGATGTCCATTTAGGGAAAGGAAATTGACTGGGTGTGTCCTTATTTTCTACCTCCAATTTGAGTGATTTCATACTTTTTTCCTCAGAATTGAGTGATTCCATATTTTTCCCCCTGTGCTTGCTCAATAAAAGTAACATTTACTTTGTTTCCATAATGTTTTTTTTCTTCTTTTAGTGTTTCTGAAAGCCAACAAGTTGCACTTTGGAATGGCTTTATTATTGCATCATGTTTTTGATCTGAGTTTGTTCTACAGAATAAAATGTCTGACTGAGTGCTCATCCCAGACTGGTGATTCCATATTTGTTGCCAGGGGTTGTATGTCCCGCTCTCTGCCATTGTGACATTTGCAAAAAATAAAAAATAAATGCTCACCTATACAAACAGTACAAGAAATAGATGTTAAAGTCCATAACAAAGCCTTGCTTTAAACTTAAAAGGACGAGAAAGGTGGAGGAAAAAAAATGTATTGCATATGTGAAAAAAAATGTTTTGGAGAGTTTATAGTCCCATGAGTGAAGCAAACCTCAGCAAACAAGCTAGCGTTGTTCTGTTTCACTCCATCCGGGTCACAGCATCATTGTAACGAGTGTGTGGCGTGTGTGTGTCCTTGAATTGTCATCTGTATCCACGATTTTCCTGAACTTTAACCTTTCCCATGATTCGTAGCTGAATCCGGTTGTTGGTTTCGGGTTGTAGTGTTTACATTATGAGCGAGTCAGAAAGTGGACGTTCGTTGCTGCTTTATTAAAAATACACGGCCAATAATACTAGGTGGCTGCACAGTACGAGCGTTTAAAAAAGTTGTGATGACTGTGTTTTACCAGTGCCCCACCCCTCACATGGTGATTTCATTTTTTTAAAGCTGAGGTAGAGCCAAGTGAGACAGTGAGCCGAGGTAAACATCAGGCGTGGGTAATGCTGAGGGAGAGTGGAGTAGTGGAGACAGTGGGTTATTCGTGCATTGCAGAACGTATGTTGTGAAACATTGAAAAACAATAAATTATATGTATAATATCTCGTTTGTTTGTAGTTTTACTTTTACTATAACTATTTGTAGATCCGTTTGGCTCATGCAAACTATTCGTCTCTTCTTTTGGGGTGGTCTATCGTAACCCAAATACAGCTCCGGGTCAGGATGCAGCTCTGTAGGCTTCTTTTCAACAAAGTGAAACGAGCAAACATATATCCTCTTCGGATGGTATTTCAGTTTTAAAACTGCAAGCCACGCTAGGCTCCTTCCCTTCGGTATGGAATGCAAAGCAAAACGTAGTTACTTGGATATCCCCGCATGATCATGATTGAGCCGCGGACATTTTTCTCCGGTCGCGCTGTCTAATGCCAGGTTCACACTACACGACTTTTCAGTCGTCAGGTTTTTGTGCCGTTCGCACTACATGACTGGTTGTGCTGTAATCGCAAGTCTTTCAGTTGTTGTGGCTTTCACACTACATGACTGATCGGCGACACGGGCTCACAAAGACTCTCAGTCGCCGACCGGGCTAGATATTAAACATGCTAGATATCTGCCGGTCGTCTGCGATGGCTCGGCGAGCGTCTTTCAGCAGTTCACACTACAGGACTGAGTGAGCGACGAGTGATCGCCGATTTGCCTCCGACCACAGTTTCTGTCGGCGATCTACAAAAAACAGTCGGCGACTGAAAAACCAGCCTAAGATCGTGTAGTGTGAACCGGGCATAAGCGAGGTCAGTGATCGCAAGCGCGCTGTAAATAAATCGCTGTTTTAATCGGTTTGTAGGAGGTTCTTCCCAGAGTTTTGGCAATATGACATAATTGAATGTCCACTTTCTCTCATCCCGTTAGAAGAACTCGGATTTCGTGCTCCTGTTTCTTTTTGAGCCTGCTTGAATTTTAACTTCGCATTTGGACCATTCAAAAACATTGTGGGACTGTTCAAAAGATAGTAATAGATACGTAGACCGTTACATTATATTCTTGTTTATTGTTTCCTGACGTTTCATCCCAGTCTGTACAGTTTAAGGTAGTTTTTAAGGGTCCCAAGACAACGTGTTGGTCCGATGAACCATGATCACGGCGGGCACTAGCCACATGGTAAAACTAGCGCACATTTCTTGATCACAAGATGTAGGTTAATTGCATTAAAAAATACAGACGATTTAAATTTGAATATCTTTGGACTGGCTTGATCAAATTTGACAATTATGGCATCTTTTTTGTTATATTGTGCTGCATCTAATAAAATTATTTTAAATGTGATTAAGTAATGTTGAAAAATATATCCAAGTTACTACAAAAGGAGCCGGACGCGGACAGTGTTTACGAAGCTGCTGGTGTTCAAAGCATATACTTTCCAACAACAACTTCAATTTTTTGAGTTGTTATGGCACCCGACAAGGGAACATGTCGAGCCTGAGCTCATACTTGAAGCACGTAATCGGTATCAAAGCCAGTTTTATTCGTCTCACTAGCAATGTTTTGGTTAGCGATGCTGAAACGCTAGCGAGACCGGAACTAATAAACCGGGGAACGGAAATAGTGAGACGTCATGGCAACCCCCATTGGGATTCCAGGAAAAAGGTGGATAGTCCTGACACACCCGTAATACTTCAACGTTGTGTTCTGGGTGTCTGTGGTAAGGGGAAGAGTGAACTCTGATCGGTGCTGTAACAACTGCTACTTCACTTCAAGGGTCTGTATGCAAAGAAACAATAACCAGTCCTTGAAGACAATGTGTACAGAGAGTTTTTCCATACAGGCGAGCCGTTGGCAGACACACTCAAGCACCTAGGGCCTAGGCATACAGCTCCCTCCTAGCAGACAACGCATATGGAAAATTCGCTCCAGCGAATGACAGAAAAACTGCGCTTTCCCCCCATTTACTCGTATTTGACCAACATAAAATCTGTGCCACACAGTATTATGAATGATTTAACGTCAAATTACTGTTTAAGAGTAATTTCAGGCTCTACAAAACTCCTTTTTATGGAGAACATGACGAATACTGACCTCATCTCGGCTCATAACCCGCGGACTGAGAGGCTAACCGCCAGTAACCGGCGTTGCTTTTAGTTCTCTCTTAAAGAGACAGTACAGGTATTAGGCAAACTCCAGCCTGAAATGAAAATGATGATGCAATGCATTTACCAGGATTTGGTGGAGTTTCATCACAATTATGTTTTTTTTTAGTACTGTGTTAATTTTGATTGGGTTACAGAGGGCATTCCAAACTCTGGATCGTAAAGGCAGGCATGGGTCAAATCTGAGAGAGATATTATAAACAAAAGGAACAAACCGTAAATCTAACCAGACCATGTAACCACACAAAGTTGTACATTTAAACAATGATCAGTAACAGACAAGACCAAACATCGGATAAAAATACAGCAGACTTAAAAAGCCCCACATGAATCCAATAACAAGTGGGCTGGGTTACGAAACAGGAGGCGGGACTAGTACACGCACATGGTTAACAAAACAAAAATACATGATTGACAGCTGGAGGAGGCGCTAAGCGTGACAAGATGCACCTGTACATTTTGTCTAGTTGAGCGCGGCCATTTATGAAATCAGCAAAGATCACAAAAAATATAAAAAGAAGAATATGTAAAGAAGACATAGCTTTAATAAAATTGCACTATAGTGCTTTCACAGATGAACATTTCATTCACAGAAAGTCTGTAAAGGTGTTCAGTGTGCAGTTCTGTCAGAAATCGTGTGGTGAGTCAGATGAAGAACATTCAGATCTTTGATATTTTTATACCAGAGTGTACATGTAATATGAGACGCAATCACCCATGTCTCTCTTTTTACTGGAACTTGTATTTGCAACTTCGTGTTTTCCTGCTTGTTTTGATTTGATGAGTTTTTCATCAGATCAAGGTTGTTATAATTTCTTCTCTAAATTTCACATTATGGATAGTTGCTCTGTCATAGCTACATATACCCCAATTGATATTGTTATATCTGAGTTTGCATGTAATATGAGAAAATCATCTATATCTTTCTCTTTACTGGAATTTTTATTTTTTGTAACTTCATATTTTCCTGCTTGTTTTGATTTGATGGGTTTGATTTTTCATCAGATCAGAGTTGTTAAACTTTCTTCTCTAAATTCCACATTCTGGATAGAATGCTTAGAGAGAGCCTAGAGTTGCACAGTTATAGTTACATATACCCCCCAGACCCAATAGTGCCTTCAAAGGTTAGCATTTCCATTGAAGTATGAATTCACAGAATTCTCACCTGAGTGTCTGGAACTCTTCAGTGTGAACTCTTCAGTTCAGCAGAAAATTTCTCCACTCCTGAATCCTCAAGGTCATTGTTACTAAGGTCTTTCAGGGAACAGTTTTCTGGTTGTAGAGCTGTTGAGAGATGTGCAAGACTTCTTAGTAAGATCACAGGAAGCTAGTCTGTAAAGGGTTTAAAACAGAGAGCATGTTAGCCAGAGGATGTGCAATTATGTTTTCTTCCTATAATCTGTGTTAAGCGTGTTATACCATATCAGTGCACATATCTATTGCTACACCATTGCAATGCCGTGATAGTGAACATTTAAATTTTAGAGCGTACCACTTTTCCACCAATAAAGTGCTGACGCCATAGCTGGTGCAGGGTCCTGTAAATTGGTGAATCTTTTAAGAACAGACCAGTCTTTTGCACTTGTTTGAAAGTCTAATTATTACATGTGTAAATTGGTTTCAAACCAGCAGGATTTTGGGGCAGACACAGTACCAGTTATTTGTCATGGAATAGCATGGCACCAGCAATAGCACCACACCAGAGGAAAAATGCTATCAGTGTATCACAGATGAGAAAACATTTATTTTTGGTAAATGCATGTACAGTGCTTGTCTGAGAAACTAACTATGCAGTTCTGTGCTTTATACTTAGTGATTTTAATTTTGCATATTATGGTGAAATGTGTAACAGTGCAGAATAATGAGGCAGGTTAGGATCCATGTGCAGGTTAAATATATAGTATTTAATAGGACAAATCCAGAGAATGCTTGTGGTCGTACAAGCATTTTTACAAGTTAAAAATCTTAAAGAAACCGAACAGAGGCAAAATAGAGGGCAAGGCAAAGGCAGGAATGGCAATACTGTGAGGGGGATGGATATATATGTTTATTATTCAGAGTAAATTTCATAGTTAAAATTAATAGTTAAAATGTATGGGTAAAATGTGGTGATGCAATATGTTATACGTTATATTATACAAGTTCCGTAGCACTGTACTGCAGTTTGGTTCATTTTAGTTCCGATGGGCTGACTTAATTAGTCCCCCAGTGGGGGGACTAATTAAGGGACACCTGAGGGGCTGACCTTGTGCTCGCACGAGAAGAGAGTGTGTGCGTAGTTACGCTACGAGTTTTCCCAGTACTGAGCTGTTCGGCTGGAAATAAAGAGAAATTCCTTTATTTGTAACCCGACTATTTTTCCTTCCCACACCTCAGAAAAGAGACTGGAATAAGTCAATTCACATTATAGGGTTACAGACTGGTGGCAGCGGTGTTTTTGTTTTCCCAAACCGCTTGGATTTTCTCGAACTTTCACACAGCCGAGGCATTACTACGACGGCGGATTGCCCTCAGCGTCACTGAGCTAATTGGTACGCGAACCAGTGGGCTAGCAGCTGCACGTATTCACTGCTACGACGTTACTGGCAAGTTTCTGCTCTTTTCTCTAAGTGGACAGTACTAAGTTAACCTAACTAACTAGCTAGTAGATTAAAATGTCGGATTCTGACGAAAGAGAGGATTCTCCTGCAGTTCCGTCGGTTAGTGGGGCTGGCGGGCAGGAAGTGTATTCAGCCGATCAGTCTACTACCATGCGGGTCATTCACTATAAAGTTGAACTTCCTCCCTGTTTTCAGGGTGATGGCAAAGATAAAGACAGTTTTTCTCTGTGGAAAGCCAGACTGGAACTTGCTGTTAAAGCTTGCACAAGTGCACAGACTCAGAATTTAGCCACGATTCTCCCCACACGGCTCGGTGGAGACGCTTTAGCTTACTGGCTGTCCTTACCACCGTCAGTACAACAGGATTATGAACAGAGCACTGCAAAGCTCAGTGATGTTTTTGGGAGGAAACAGTTTTTGCTCCATTTTCAAACTTTTGTGAATGCAAGACCGCGTCTGCCCAAAGAGCCATTGGAAGTCTATGCAGCTGAAGTCACACGACTTGTACTAGAAGCTTTTCCTAACTATGGTGAGCCTGCCATTGCCATGGAACGTTTTAGGCGCTTTGTAGCTGGTCTAGACCCAGTCCTCCAATCTAAGTGTCATGAACATGGAGCCACAACTTTAGATGAAGCTCTTTCCATTGCATGCAAGTTGGAACGTGCAGGAGAGGCATTGAGATTAGCCGCCCCTTCCAATGCTCAGACAGTCTCTACTCTCGGGTTCCCGGTCGAGACCACCACAGCAATGGTGTCTATGAAGCAGGGCTCACCTCCAGAATTAGTGCAAGTGGTGAAAGAACTGTCTACTGAGCTGAAGGCTCTCAGGCTCGAGGTTAACCAGCTAAAGCAGCATTGTGGCCGTTCTGCCTACCTCAGCTCTCCACCGACCCATGTTCAGGGGAACAGACACTATTCACCTGATAGGTCTAGGTGGGGTAGAAGTTTAGACACGCATCGCTACTCTCCCCATTCATCCCCAGGACGTTATGACAACCTTCACTATCAGGACTTTGCAACAAATGGCTCACAACGGCGGCGACATTCACCAACACCCCCATCCTCTCCTCGTCGTGCCCACCACTCATCTCGGGAGTATGGTCGTGTTCAGTATTCCTCTACCGACCCACGGTGGGGTTTCAGCCCAGGTTCCAGATACCCTGCCCATCAGGATTCTTCTTTCCCTGTCGAATTGGATGCTTCGCAGCTGCCTGCTTACGGTCCAAGGCGCAGTGCCTCCCCAGGGGACAGACGTCGACCCTCCAGGGAGCATGATCGTCATGTCAGTTTTAGAGATGAGAACACCTTCCATCAGGGAAACGGCTGGTAGCAGACACTGAGGGCCAAGTATCTGCTTCACAGGAACACGGGGGCCCACAACCTCTCTTCTCTAGTACCATACATGGTAAGCCTATGTCATATGTGTTTGCTGTTCTGGAAGACACAGCTGTCAAAGTTTTTGTGGACACGGGCTCTGAGATTTCCATAATTAGTGAAGCCTTGAAATTGGCAGTGCCTTCTCTTAGACAAAAACCCATTCAAAAGTCCTTCATCCTGGCAAAGTCAGTGACCGGTGACTCCTTGGACACTCTAGGCACATTATCAGTCACCATTAGGTTGGGCAAGGAGTGGTTTACTCATGATGTCCAGGTTGTGAGAAATGCAGCACAGTCAGTAATCCTGGGTTGGGATTTTCTACAAAAGCATCATGCAGTCATTGATTTGAGAGAGCAGCACCTACAGCTATGGAACTGGACAGTTCCCCTGCTGTGCTGTTCACAGACTGCTCCCCTTAAATGTAGTGCTGTCTCATTATCACCAGTGATGGTGCCTGCCATGTCCCAAATGAATGTTTTAGCTAAGATTCAGTTAGCTACCGGTGACCCAGAGCACATGTTCACATACACTGGTGTCTTGGAACCTGACCCTTATAGTCTGCCAGGTCTCTTAGTGGCACGAACATTGACCCCTGTTAAAAGTGGTGTCATTAGGGTGCGTGTAATGAACCCCACACAAGACGATTGCCATGTACCCAGAGATACTAGAATAGGGGAATTTCATTCCTTAATGCACCAAACTGGAGAAGAGTTCTGCATAGTGGAGGCCAAAAGAAATAAACACTCAGACAGAGTCACAGTCACTGGCCAAAGTCAAACTTGGCGATTCAGCACTGGATCCTGCACAGCTGCAATGTTTGGAGTCCTTGCTCCTTAAATTCTCTGATGTTTTCAGTGCTCATGAGCATGATTATGGTCGTACTGATAAAGTCAAGCATGCCATTAGGACAGATAATGCCCGGCCCATAAAACAGAGAGCTTACCGGACTTCCCACAACATTCGAGCTGAAATAGAAAAACAAGTCCAACAGCTTCTGGATGGAGACATCATTGAGGAAAGCTGTAGCCCATGGTCCTCCCCTGTTGTATTAGTCAAAAAAAAAGATGGAAGCTACAGATTTTGCATTGATTTTCGTAAACTCAATGCTGTTACTGTTAAAGACTCCTATCCATTACCACGTCCTGCTGATGCTTTGGACAGCTTGTCAGGTTCATGTTGGTTCAGCACCATGGACCTCGCTAGCGGCTATTGGCAAGTGGAACTAGAGCCACAGGACAGGGAGAAGACGGCTTTTACAACAGGGCAGGCTTTATATCAATTTAAAGTCATGACTATGGGACTTACAAATGCTCCCCCAACATTTCAACGTCTGATGGAGCTGGTGCTTCGTGGCCTGCATTGGAAAGAATGCCTTATCTATCTTGACGATGTCTTAATCTTTAGCCGGACTTTCTCACAACACCTGACTAGCCTTGAAGAAGTCTTGACTCGTTTCCGTTCTGCTGGGCTTAAGCTGAAAGCCAGCAAATGTCACTTTGCATGCAGCCAAGTTACATTCCTGGGACATGTGGTTTCCAGCCAAGGACTCCAGCCAGATGCAAAGAACCTGGGCAAAGTTCGTGACTGGCCAACCCCTCGGACCACAACAGAGGTGAGAGCATTTGTGGGGTTGTGCTCATATTATAGACGTTTTATCAGGAACTTCTCAGTCATTGCTGCACCCCTTCATGCTCTCACACAAAAGGGTGCTTTGTT
Organism: Brachyhypopomus gauderio; assembly: GCF_052324685.1. NCBI lineage: Eukaryota > Metazoa > Chordata > Actinopteri > Gymnotiformes > Hypopomidae > Brachyhypopomus > Brachyhypopomus gauderio. The sequence goes on from NW_027506867.1 coordinate 3,621,977, forward strand.
TAGCTGGACTATGTCTTGTGAGGACGCTTTCCAATCCCTAAAGCATGCTCTCACGAACCCTCCCATTGTTGCCCACCCTGTTTTTTCTCAGCCGTTTCTACTGTACACTGATGCCTCGCAGCACTGCATAGGGTCAGTCCTGGCTCAAGTTCAAGAGCGGACGGAGAGAGTTATAGCTTATGCGAGTCATACACTGACACCATATATGTCTCGTGACAATCACAAGTTTTGCTCAGAGTGTCTCCCCTGCCAATCACGCAGTTCCCCGGCTCCACACGAGCGAGCCCCTTTGCAGTCTATTCATGCCACCCGTCCCTTTCAGAGAATTGCTGCGGACATCACAGAGCTGCCCATTACATCCAAGGGACATCGGTATGTGTTGGTCATCATGGACTTTTTCACCCGATATGTCAATCTCTTCCCCTTGAAAGACCAGCGGGCCATTACTGTAGCTCAGTGTATTTTTGAGGAATACCTCTGTCAGCATGGCATTCCTGAAGCCATTCACACGGATCAGGGCAGACAATTCGACTCTGATTTGATGAAACAACTGTGCAGGATGCTCAAGATCGAGAAAACCCGCACCTCACCATATCATGCCCAGTCAGATGGCATGGTTGAGAGACTGAATAGGACACTGAAGGACCAGCTGGCTAAATACATGTCACAGAGAGGGGGCGAATGGGACAGTTATCTGCCACAGTTTGAACTCGCTTACAACTCCAGTGTACATTCAAGCACAGGGTTTTCCCCCTTCTTCCTGGCCCATGGCAGGGAGCCACACCTACCTGTTGACATTCTGCTAAAGTGTGACCCAACACTAACCTCACCCACACCTGGTACCCCAGCTGCTTATGCACAGGACCTCACTGCACGATTGTCACAAGCCCTTGGAGCTGCTGCTCAGAATTCTGCTGCTGCCATACAACAGCAGAAGCTTCAGTATGACAAGAAGACGGTGTTTCACCCTCACAAGGCCGGAGACTTGGTCTGGCTTGATGATCCGGCTCAACGCTAGAACAAGCTAGCTCCTCGATGGAAGGGACCATTCGTCATCCTCAAACGGATGGACAAAGACGGCAACTTAGGTGTCACATATGAAATTACAGATTCCAAGGACCAGCATTCCAGACGGTGGGTAGTACACCACAATCGTCTTAAACCTTTCAAAGGGACTTTTCAAAAGGAGACAGTCCATAGTCCGAAACCTGCCATTTCAACTGAGGCCGGAACGCAGCACGGGCCACCGCAATCCAACCTTACTGCATTATCAGGAGCTCTTCCTTTCCGTACTCCAGCCCGCATCTTTGTGCCTTCTCGGCCAAGGGTGCTTAAGGTACCTGCCCTTGTGGGTAGCCCAACTGCTTCTGATCCTGTCCTCCGGACTGACTCTCAGCCTAGTACTTCTCCAGAGCAGGTGCCTTCTTCCGGACCTGGGTCTCCCTCCCCAGTTACCCCTGCTCATCTAGCCACAACACGCAGTGGCCGCATAGTTAGACCCCCTGCCAAATTCAAGAACTTTGTGGTGTGATTTGCAGGTTAAGCGAGGGTAATGCCTCAGGGGGCTTTTTGCCTTTATGGCACTGATGATAAAAAATTGAAAAAAAAACAACTTGTTGATGGATTGTTGGTCAGTATTGCTTTTGAATGTTTGATGACTTACGAGTTGAAATGAGGACATTTCTTTGGAAGAAGGGGACGTCTGTGAGGGGGATGGATATATATTTTTATTATTCAGAGTTAATTTCATAGTTAAAATTAATAGTTAAAATGTATGGGTAAAATGTGGTGATGCAATATGTTATACGCAGTGTTGCGAATAACGTAACGGCGTCATTTTGTCAGTAACGGGATAATATAATTAGTTACTTTTCCTGTCGTTACAACGCCGTTTACGCTACCGGTCAGTAAAAGCGATGCGTTACTATATATTGATATACTAATGCGAGCGGACCGCTGCCCAGGCTAGTGAGGAGTAACAGATCCTGATAGGTCACAGTTCTCGGTGTAACACCTGTTTAGCTTAACAAGTGAGTAAGCGATTGGCTAAGGCAGCGTTATGATAGCCAATCAGAGCCAGTGTTTTTACACGCACGCCGAAGCACGCGAGTGACACGACACAAACGGAGAAGAGGTCGAAATGGCGTCAGGTGCAAGCCAAAGAAAATTTAGCATTTTCAAGGCGATATAAACATTATTTAAGAAAATACTTGAAGTTCCTGAATGTCTACCAGACTGGGTATTTGATTTATTTAATTAAGAATAGAGGTTTTATTGTTAAGTTTACTTCTGTTGTGAACAAACAAGTTGTCTCAGGTTGAGATAATTTAATTTAATTTAATTTCATAGATGTAAATGCACTTTATATAGTGTAACTGTTTACTTTTGTTTTTTTTTTTTTTTTTACAAAGATTTGGGATTTTAAAGGATTTTATCCTGCACTGGTCTGTGGATGTGCAATAAATATCAAAAGTTAAACAACTTTCTGATCTACTCATTTCAACTGACTGAAAACTGCTTTAAAAAAAAACGTAATTAATTGGCATATAACCTTTTTTTAAATGTAATGCAAATAGTTACTTTCCCTGGTAACGAGTTACTTTTATTATAGAGTAATTCAGTTACTAACTCAGTTACTTTTTTGAAGAAGTAGTGAGTAACTATAACTAATTACTTTTTTAAAGTAACGTTCCCAACACTGGTTATACGTTATATTATACAAGTTCCGTAGCACTGTACTGCAGTTTGGTTCATTTTAGTTCCGATGGGCTGACTTCCCAGTGGGGGGACTAATTAAGGGACACCTGAGGGGCTGACCTTGTGCTCGCACGAGAGGAGAGTGTGTGCGTAGTTACGCTACGAGTTTTCCCAGTACTGAGCTGTTCGGCTGGAAATAAAGAGAAATTCCTTTATTTGTAACCCGACTATTTTTCCTTCACACACTTCAGAAAAGAGACTGGAATAAGTCAATTCACATTATAGGGTTACAATACTTCGCAGTGAGCAAGAGGCCTGGACGGTGTTAACTATGAATGTCAACAGTGGCGTGCACAAACATTTTGGGGTGCAAGTGCTCAGGGGGGAAAAGGGCATTTTTAGCGCACGTGGAACACTTCATTATAAAAAAAATACACGCACGTGTTGAATGAAATTTGACTTTTATTTGTAACATTCTCTAAACATGAGTTTTCAATGGAAAAAAGTCACACCACGAACTGATAAAATCCATATACAATATTAACTATATACAGTCATTGTTAAGTCCTTTAGTTAACTTCTGTTTATAGATTTGCAAACTGTCTAATTATTTGTATGTGGTCGTTGTCACGTTATTTATCATTGATTTGGGCTAGTTTCAGTATCAGGTGACCAGTCGGCTAAAAATGCTTAGTGGTTTGGTGCTGTATGAGACATTTTACTGCACAAGATGATTTCACGTTGGGCTTAGAGGGCAAACGGTACTATTTTACTTGATGTGTATGTGACCTGGCTGGTGGGGCACGGGAGAAGAAGTCTATCTGTGACCGTGTGTGCTGTGCTGAAGACGCTTCCTTCCACTCGCTGAACTGAACTGCTGCTGTAACGCATCTGGTGTTAGAGGAAGAGAGAGGTCGGGTGTGTGCGAGGTGGTGGCTCATTTCAGGGCATTGTTTTCTTTTGATCAGGTTTTCAAAAGATCATTTCAAACCGACCTCAGTAAAATGTTAGGGTTCACACACATAGTGTGGGAACCCTATTGTAATTGCTCGAGTTTTTAGGGTTCACACACACATAGTGTGGGAACCCTATTGTAATTGTTAGCGTTTTTCTTATTAGGGTTCACACACACATAGTGTGGGAACCCTATTGTAATTGTTAGCGTTTTTCTTATTAGGGTTCACACACACATAGTGTGGGAACCCTATTGTAATTGTTAGCGTTTTTCTTATTATTATTATTATTCTTTTTCCCATTTTGCTGTCTATAAATCATTCTGCAGCCTAAACCGTAAGGCCTAGACACACCAAACTTGCCAAACTTGTTCTCTAGGTCAAAAGGACCACACTCACTTATAGGGACCCACATCGGCCTGATGGTGGCGCTATAGCACACTATGTGACTTTTTGGCCCATATCTCCCATACCATAAGTCATAGAAACAAAATTCCACTTCCTATGCATTCCTTGGCTCAATTCAATAGGACATTTCATATACAACTATGAAGCTCCGCCTACTTAGATTTTTTGCTAATTTGCATAATATGCAAAACCTACTTTTGTCTACTACTCCTTGGTTTTTCATCTGATTACCACAATCTTGGTATCAAACTACTCAGAAGAATCTCATTATCAAAACCCATCGCCAACATTGTGACATTTCCATACAGCCTGGCTGTCACATGTTAATCAATAGCTCTGAGGCGTGGCCAAATTTACTTCAGCAGCTATATCTCAGCAATGCTTTGACCAATCTTCATGAAAATATATCAGTTGTTAGGACACATGACTCAGAGGTCACAGGTCAAAGCAGGCCACGATTGTCCAATAGGGGGCGCTATAACATGGGAAAAACTGTTTCTCAGAAACCATTAGTCACAACAAACCAAAACTTTACAGGCATCATCATGGGGTCAAGTGGTATCAAGACACACAATGATGACCTCATCACTCAAAAAACATGGCCGCCATAAGCCAATAAATTTTAATTTTAATTAATTGGCCATTTGACCTACTTACCATAGGTACATACACATGAAACTGACATGGTATGTTCATGTACACACCCTCTAAGACATACCCATGTTGGAAGGGAATTGCACCACTAGGTGGCGCTATACTAGAAAATCCTGAATTTCTCCTACATAATTTCACTTATCAAGTAATGCTTGCACTCATATGATTGTATGCAGAATTCCTAGCAACTTTGTAATTACATGTGCTTTGCAAAAATGTACCACTTTTTCACTATTATCAAATATATATAACTTGCCATTTTCATACTAGTCCTAGCATTTTAACTCCATCACCTTAAATCACACCTTGTAATACTCAGCAGACTCTGAAATGCTAAGATTAGCGAAAAAATCCTAAGTTTTTGACAAATTAATATTTTTCATATGCATCACAATGCTACCATCATAACACATCAAATTCCCAGTTCAATAACTACGCCATAGTATGTCTGATTGTTATGCAAATTGAAATCCACATTCACATGACCATTGTGGTGCGATGTGCCAATTTTGAGCCAAATCCGTCCACAAACAGCTCTACAGTGAATATTTTCATTTTCCATACAAAGCAGTGGAGGGAGGCATACACAGCTGCTAAGCCACACACGCACGTGCCTTTCTCACACACTCTGCCCCCCCCTCCTCCACTCCCCTCACACTCCCCCTTGCTTCCAAGACTTTACAACCCATGGGCTCTACCTCCCCCCCCTCTCTTTCACATGCACTTACAAAAACACAGGCCTCTGTAGCTTTCACACTGCCCTTGCCATACCTACCCATTTCGCTATGAGTAACCCAGATACAAACACACAAACTGACGTTTAGCTTCTGTTTTTGAAAACACACTCTCTCTCTCTCTCACACACACACACACACACCTACTTATAGGTTTAACATACACACTGCCCTAGCCATGTATACCCATGACTCTTTGACTAAAACACACACACACACACACACACACACACACACACACACACACACACACACACACACACACACACACACTTCTACCTAAATGTATGTATAGTTTGTATGCATATTTATAGTATATGTATAGTATATGTCATTCATGCCAGCAATGTCAGTCGTATCAGTCATATCAGGCATGCCATGCCAGTCATTTCAGTCCAGTCATGTCAGTCATATCAGTCATGTCAGTCATATAAGTCAAATAATCAAATCATTACAGTCATGCCAGTTATGTCAGTCATATCAGTCATGTTAGTCCACATTCATACTTTGAATACACGGACAGTCATGTTAGGCATGCAAGGTGTGCAAGGAGTGAATTAACAAAGCATAGTCTCTGGCTCCCTCAATCTCTCTCTGTCGGTAATATACAGGCCCAATTATGTATAGACACATGCAGGCCTTCCTATATTGTTCACATAGATGCAGCCCTAGCCAGATGTGCTATTTCTGTGTCTCCTTTTCTGACACAAGCAGATGTCAGTCATGTCAGTCCAGTCATGTCAGACATAAGTCGTGTCAGTCATATCAGTCATGTCATGCCAGTCATGTCACTCATATCAGTCATGTCATTACAGTCATGCTAGTCATGTCACTCATTCCAGTCATGCCAGTTGTCAGTCATATCAGTCATGTTATTTTTGTTCATCATGCCAGTGAAGTCATTCCAGTCATATCAGTTATGTCAGTCATGCCAGTCATGTCAGTCATGTTATGGCAGGCTTTGCAGACTACGTTCATACTTTGAATACACGGACAGTCATGTTAGGCGTGCAAGGTGTGCAAGGAGTGAATTAACAAAGCATAGTCTCTGGCTCCCTGAATCTCTCTCTGTCGGTAATATACAGGCCCAATCATGTATAGACACATGCAGGCCTTCCTATATTGTTCACATAAATGCAGCCCTAGCCAGATGTGCTATTTCTGTGTCTCCCTTTCTGACACACGCAGATGTCATCACAAACTATCTGTAGAGTACACACTGGCCAAACCCAAACAGCTTCTTTTCACTTTTATTTTCCAATATCTTTCACACTGTAGGGCCTAGAAACAAAATACTACTTCTATTGTATTCCTTGGCTCAAGCCAAGATGTACTGCTTAAATCAAAAAACACACAAACACACATACACACAAAGCTACTCACAGCATGTGATTTACTTCTGATCTGAATCATTTTGCCAATTTTTTGGGCTTTTTTGCCTTTTTCGTGTGTGAACCCGCAATTGCCGCTTGCGGCTATATTTATTATTATTATTCTTTTTCTCCGCTAAAACGCGTCGTGCAGCCTAAACCGTAAGTCCTACAGACTTCTCCTTTGGCCAACTTGTAGTACTCCTCTCCGCTACTCAGGCGCAACACGCCAGCCCGATCCGACCATAGGTGGCGCTATAGCGCACAAAATCGCATGAAAAAGTTTACACAGGTGTTTCTCCTACACCGTATGTCCTAGAGATAAAATTCAAACTGCATCTGATCAGGCATGAGCTCATCTAAAAAAAGTTCCATTGAAGCTATATGCTCCGCCCCTTACATGTCGAGCTAATTTGCATAATATGCAAATACACACACATTTTTGAGCGCGTACTAGTCCCTGGATTTTTCACATACATGCACATATGTGGTATCCAGGCGCTCACAAGAGTCTGAACTTTAATTGTTATGGAGCCAAAGTGCACATTTCTGCACATGGGCGTGGCCACATGCATCAGAAGTCAAGCGTCGAAAATTCCTTCGCCAAAAATCCACATATTCTGCTGTATCTCAGGCATACTTTCATGTATTCACTCCAAATTTCACACACATGTACCTATTGGGTGTCTAGACCGGCACATACATTTTGGCAGACATGCACACCTAGGTGGCGCTATAACGGCCAAAAAACTCTCCTGCCCACACCGATTGGCCAAATAACTCCAAACTTGGTACGCATCATCTATATGCACCTATGACACAGGTCCTTGACCTGCACCATCATATGTCCAATATGGCCGCCGCTATCGACCAATCAGCTTTCAGTACACCTTTCACAAGCTTATCATATGCCAATCAACATGAAACTCACATATTATGTTCATCTACACACCCTCTAATACATATCAAAGTATGACGGGAATTGCACCACTAGGTGGCGCTATACTAGAAATTCCTGAATTACTCCTACATGCTTTCATGTAGAAGGACAATCATGATCTCATATGATTCTATGCAAAATCACTAACAACTTTGTAATTGCAAGTGCTTTGCAAAAAAGTACAGATTTTTGTGTATAATCCAATACATATAATTTACACTTTTCATACTAGTCCTAGGATTTTCACTCCATCACCTCAAATCACATATTATAATATCCAGCAGCATGTGAAATACAAAACTGGTGGAACAAATTCTAAGATTCTTGCAATTTAATATTTTTCATATGCATCACAATGGTACCGTCATGACATATGAACTGCATATTTCAAAAACTCCCCTATATAATGTCTGATTGTTATGAAAATGGACAGACACATTCAGAAGACCACTGAGGTGATATCTGCCAAGTTTGTGCCAAATCCATCCACAAATGGTTGTACTGTGAATATTTTCATTTTCTATGCTGAACATGCATGCAGATCAAAGGTCATTCTTTTCCTCAAAAGAGTTAGAGTTGAGCCTGTAATCCAGTCAGACCCATTAGCTCAATGGGTAGAGCAATGTGCTCCCAGCCACAATGCACGTGGACAACGGGGGTTCGAATCCCATGTTGGGCAGTATTCTACCATAAGTTTAAAAAGCTGCCATTTAGATTCTGTTTTTTGAGCAGGTACTTCATTCACGAACGTGCTTCATATACTTTCATGTACATTTCATAAAGCTTTACATAATGTTGTGCCAGTGGGTGCAAAATCTTGCCAAACCTCAGCTTGGACCCCGTAATTGCCGCTTGCGGCTATATTTATTATTATTATTAGGGGTCCAAGCACCAGTGGTGCTGGAACCCTATTGTATTTGTTCCGATTATTATTAGGGTTCACACACGTAGTGTGGGAAACCTATTGTTATTGTTAGGTTTTTTCTTCTTTCTTATTATTATTATTATTTTTCTCCGCATAAAACGCATACTGCAGCCTAAACCGTAAGGCCCAGGGAGACCAAACTTGGCAGACTGGTGTAGTCTGTTTGCGGGACCGTGCTTAAGCACAGAGACCCACATTGGCCTGATGGTGGCGCTATAGCGCACCATTTTGCGTTTTGGTCCATATCTCCCAAACCGTAGGGCCTAGAAACAAAATTCCACTTCTGATGGATTCCTTGGCTCAAGCCAAACAACAAAGCCTCAAGAACCATTAAGCTCCGCCTACTTAGATGTTTTGCTAATTTGCATAATATGCAAAACCTACTTTTTTATACTAGTCCCTGGTTTTTCATCTGATCACCACAATCTTGGTGTCAAAATATTCACAAGAATCTCGTTATCAATAAATTTGAACAAAATTGTTACATTTGCATACAGTGTCGTTGTCACATGTCAATCAATAGCTCTGAGGCGTGGCCAAATTGACTTCAGCAGCTATATCTCAGCAATGCTTTGACCTATCTTTATGAAAATTTATCAGTTGTTAGGGCACATGACTCAGAGGTCACAGGTCAAAGCTGGCCACGATTGTCCAATAGGGGGCGCTATAACATGGGGAAATTTGTTTCTCAGAAACCATTAGTCACATCAAGCCCAAACTTTACAGGCATCATCAGGGGCCCAAGTGGTATCAAGGCACACAATGATGACCTCATCACTCAAAAAAACATGGCCGCCATGAGCCAATTAATTTTTATTTGAATTAATTGGCCATTTGACAGACTTACCATTGGCCAATCAACATGAAACCTCATCACTGTACATATCCCAGGACTATGTGTCATACTGTGCAGTGTTGAAACATTTGGCCACTAGGTGGCGCTATTTGTGAAAATCATGCATAACTCCTCCAAATTTTCACTTAGGAACATGCAACTTGTTTCATTTTATACCTTGCAGTAGACCTGACAACTTTGCAATTACAAGTCCTATTAAAAAATGCATACTTTTGTCACATTCATCAATTGTTTGAAAATAGCTCTTTAAGAACTAGTCCTAGGAATTTGATCCAATGATGGCAAAAATGGCATAGGCATAATCTGTAGACACTGTAGTTAACTAAATAAGGAAAAAATGTTGCATTTTTATTTGTCTGATTGGTCAATTTTTCCATTATATCCTTCTGGCCATGCCATAAATGACCTTTATTGCTATAACTCATAAACCATGTAAGTGATCAACTCCCAATTTGAAAGGCTTTTATAGACTGAGGTCCTTGTGAGGTAGGCCAAGTTTGGTTCAAATTGGCCTGTCGGAGGCGCTACAGTACCCAAAAACCTGAGAAATCATAAAAACTCACGCAGCAATCTTGTTATGCAGAATACAGACAAGTAATTGGGCTTGTATGATTCAGATCAATGAGGTCTATAACATTGCAATTACATCTCATAACAAAAAGTGCACTGCCTGACCAGAAATGAACCTTTTAATTCACCAAAATGTCATTGCATTACTGAGATTAATGAGATATCAGTATGATAGTACTTGGGCTCCATCTAGTGGCCAAACACCGAAACTGACTGAAAACAATTGCTCACATGAAACACCACACAAACGCACACAAAGCTGACCTCAGCATGTGATTTAGTTCTGTGATCTGAATCATTTTGCCAATACACATTATTTTGATCCTTTTGGGCCTTTAGTGCCTCAGTTGAATTGAATGTTTTGTCACATTGATTTACTTATGCATTTTTTCCACTCAAACAGCTTCTATTCACTTTTGGGTCTAAAGGACCTATTGGGCTTCTTTTTGCCTATTGAGGCCAAGAGGCCAATTTGTTTGTCTAAAAGACCCTTTGGGCTTTTTTGCCTTTTTTTGTGTGAACCCGCCAATCGCCGCTTGCGGCTATATTTATTATTATTCTTTTGCCCATTTTGCTGTCTATAAATGATACTGCAGCCTAAACCGTAAGGCCTAGACACACCAAACTTGCCAAACTTGTTCTCTAGGTCAAAAGGACCACACTCACTTATAGGGACCCACATCGGCCTGATGGTGGCGCTATAGCACACTATGTGACATTTTGGCCCATATCTCCCATACCATAAGTCATAGAAACAAAATTCCACTTCCTATGCATTCCTTGGCTCAATTCAATAGGACATTTCATATACAACTATGAAGCTCCGCCTACTTAGATTTTTTGCTAATTTGCATAATATGCAAAACCTACTTTTGCCTACTACTCCTTGGTTTTTCATCTGATCACCACAATCTTGGTATCAAACTACTCAGAAGAATCTCATTATCAAAACCTATCGCCAACATTGTGACATTTCCATACAGCCTGCCTGTCACATGTCAATCAATAGCTCTGAGGCGTGGCCAAATTTACTTCAGCAGCTATATCTCAACAATGCTTTGACCAATCTTCATGAAAATTTATCAGTTGTTAGGACACATGACTCGGAGGTCACAGGTCAAAGCAGGCCACGATTGTCCAATAGGGGGCGCTATAACATGGGAAAAACTGTTTCTCAGAAACCATTAGTCACATCAAGCCAAAACTTTACAGGCATCATCATGGGGTCAAGTGGTATCAAGACACACAATGATGACCTCATCACTCAAAAAACATGGCCGCCATAAGCCAATTAATTTTAATTTTAATTAATTGGCCATTTGACCTACTTACCATAGGTACATACACATGAAACTGACATGGTATGTTCATGTACACACCCTCTAAGACATACCCATGTTGGAAGGGAATTGCACCACTAGGTGGCGCTATACTAGAAAATCCAGAATTTCTCCTACATATTTTCACTTATCAAGTAATGCTTGCACTCATATGATTGTATGCAGAATTCCTAGCAACTTTGTAATTACATGTGCTTTGCAAAAATGTACCACTTTTTCACTATTATCAAATATATATAACTTGCCATTTTCATACTAGTCCTAGCATTTTAACTCCATCACCTTAAATCACACCTTGTAATACTCAGCAGACTCTGAAATGCTAAGATTAGCGAAAAAATCCTAAGTTTTTGACAAATTAATATTTTTCATATGCATCACAATGCTACCATCATAACACATCAAATTCCCAGTTCAATAACTACGCCATAGTATGTCTGATTGTTATGGAAATTGAAATCCACATTCACATGACCATTGTGGTGCGATGTGCCAATTTTGAGCCAAATCCGTCCACAAACAGCTCTACAGTGAATATTTTCATTTTCCATACAAAGCAGTGGAGGGAGGCATACACAGCTGCTAAGCCACACACGCACGTGCCTTTCTCACACACTCTGCCCCCCCCTCCTCCACTCCCCTCACACTCCCCCATGCTTCCAACACTTTACAACCCATGGGCTCTACCTCCCCCCCTCTCTTTCACATGCACTTACAAAAACACAGGCCTCTGTAGCTTTCACACTGCCCTTGCCATACCTACCCATTTCTCTATGAGTAACCCAGATACAAACACACAAACTGACGTTTAGCTTCTGTTTTTGAAAACACACTCTCTCTCTCTCTCTCACACACACACACACACACACACACACACACACACACACACACACACACACACACACACACACACACACACACCTACTTATAGGTTTAACATACACACTGCCCTAGCCATGTATACCCATTACTCTTTGACTAAAACACACACACACACACACACACACACACACACACACACACACACACACACACACACACACACACTTCTACCTAAATGTATGTATAGTTTGTATGCATATTTATAGTATATGTATAGTATATGTCAGTCATGCCAGCAATGTCAGTCGTATCAGTCATATCAGGCATGCCATGCCAGTCATTTCAGTCCAGTCATATCAGTCATGTCAGTCATATAAGTCAAATAATCAAATCATTACAGTCATGCCAGTTATGTCAGTCAAATCAGTCATGTTAGTCCACATTCATACTTTGAATACACGGACAGTCATGTTAGGCATGCAAGGTGTGCAAGGAGTGAATTAACAAAGCATAGTCTCTGGCTCCCTCAATCTCTCTCTGTCAGTAATATACAGGCCCAATTATGTATAGACACATGCAGGCCTTCCTATACTGTTCACATAGATGCAGCCCTAGCCAGATGTGCTATTTCTGTGTCTCATTTTCTGACACAAGCAGATGTCAGTCATGTCAGTCCAGTCATGTCAGACATAAGTCGTGTCAGTCATATCAGTCATGTCATGCCAGTCATGTCACTCATATCAGTCATGCTAGTCATGTCACTCATTCCAGTCATGCCAGTTGTCAGTCATATCAGTCATGTTATTTTTGTTCATCATGCCAGTGAAGTCATTCCAGTCATATCAGTTATGTCAGTCATGCCAGTCATGTCAGTCATGTTATGGCAGGCTTTGCAGACTACGTTCATACTTTGAATACACGGACAGTCATGTTAGGCGTGCAAGGAGTGAATTAACAAAGCATAGTCTCTGGCTCCCTGAATCTCTGTCGGTAATATACAGGCCCAATCATGTATAGACACCTGCAGGCCTTCCTATATTGTTCACATAGATGCAGCCCTAGCCAGATGTGCTATTTCTGTGTCTCCCTTTCTGACACACGCAGATGTCATCACAAACTATCTGTAGAGTACACACTGGCCAAACCCAAACAGCTTCTTTTCACTTTTATTTTCCAATATCTTTCACACTGTAGGGCCTAGAAACAAAATTCTACTTCTATTGTATTCCTTGGCTCAAGCCAAGATGTACTGCTTACATCAAAAAACATACAAACACACATACACACAATGCTAATCACAGCATGTGATTTACTTCTGATCTGAATCATTTTGCCAATTTTTTGGGCTTTTTTGAATTTTCGTGTGTGAACCCGCAATTGCCGCTTGCGGCTATATTTATTATTATTATTCTTTTGCCCATTTTGCTGTCTATAAATGATACTGCAGCCTAAACCGTAAGGCCTAGACACACCAAACTTGCCAAACTTGTTCTCTAGGTCAAAAGGACCACACTCACTTATAGGGACCCACATCGGCCTGATGGTGGCGCTATAGCACACTATGTGACTTTTTGGCCCATATCTCCCATACCATAAGTCATAGAAACAAAATTCCACTTCCTATGCATTCCTTGGCTCAATTCAATAGGACATTTCATATACAACTATGAAGCTCCGCCTACTTAGATTTTTTGCTAATTTGCATAATATGCAAAACCTACTTTTGCCTACTACTCCTTGGTTTTTCGTCTGATCACCACAGTCTTGGTATCAAACTACTCAGAAGAATCTCATTATCAAAACGCATCGCCAACATTGTGACATTTCCATACAGCCTGGCTGTCACATGTCAATCAATAGCTCTGAGGCGTGGCCAAATTTACTTCAGCAGCTATATCTCAGCAATGCTTTGACCAATCTTCATGAAAATATATCAGTTGTTAGGACACATGACTCAGAGGTCACAGGTCAAAGCTGGCCACGATTGTCCAATAGGGGGCGCTATAACATGGGAAAAACTGTTTCTCAGAAACCATTAGTCACATCAAGCCAAAACTTTACAGGCATCATCATGGGGTCAAGTGGTATCAAGACACACAATGATGACCTCATCACTCAAAAAACATGGCCGCCATAAGCCAATTAATTTTAATTTGAATTAATTGGCCATTTGACCTACTTACCATAGGTACATACACATGAAACTGACATGGTATGTTCATGTACACACCCTCTAAGACATACTCATGTTAGAAGGGAATTGCACCACTAGGTGGCGCTATACTAGAAAATCCTGAATTTCTCCTACATATTTTCACTTATCAAGTAATGCTTGCACTCATATGATTGTATGCAGAATTCCTAGCAACTTTGTAATTACATGTGCTTTGCAAAAATGTACCACTTTTTCACTATTATCAAATATATATAACTTGCCATTTTCATACTAGTCCTAGCATTTTAACTCCATCACCTTAAATCACACCTTGTAATACTCAGCAGACTCTGAAATGCTAAGATTAGCGAAAAAATCCTAAGTTTTTGACAAATTAATATTTTTCATATGCATCACAATGCTACCATCATAACACATCAAATTCCCAGTTCAATAACTACGCCATAGTATGTCTGATTGTTATGGAAATTGAAATCCACATTCACATGACCATTGTGGTGCAATGTGCCAATTTTGAGCCAAATCCGTCCACAAACAGCTCTACAGTGAATATTTTCATTTTCCATACAAAGCAGTGGAGGGAGGCATACACAGCTGCTAAGCCACACACGCACGTGCCTTTCTCACACACTCTGCCCCCCCCTCCTCTACTCCCCTCACACTCCCCCTTGCTTCCAACACTTTACAACCCATGGGCTCTACCTCCCCCCCCTCTCTTTCACATGCACTTACAAAAACACAGGCCTCTGTAGCTTTCACACTGCCCTTGCCATACCTACCCATTTCGCTATGAGTAACCCAGATACAAACACACAAACTGACGTTTAGCTTCTGTTTTTGAAAACACACTCTCTCTCTCTCTCTCTCACACACACACACACACACACACACACACACACACACACACACACACCTACTTATAGGTTTACCATACACACTGCCCTAGCCATGTATACCCATTACTCTTTGACTAAAACACACACACACACACACACACACACACACACACACACACACACACACTTCTACCTAAATGTATGTATAGTTTGTATGCATATTTATAGTATATGTATAGTATATGTCATTCATGCCAGCAATGTCAGTCGTATCAGTCATATCAGGCATGCCATGCCAGTCATTTCAGTCCAGTCATATCAGTCATATCAGTCATGTCAGTCATATAAGTCAAATAATCAAATCATTACAGTCATGCCAGTTATGTCAGTCATATCAGTCATGTTAGTCCACATTCATACTTTGAATACACGGACAGTCATGTTAGGCATGCAAGGTGTGCAAGGAGTGAATTAACAAAGCATAGTCTCTGGCTCCCTCAATCTCTCTCTGTCGGTAATATACAGGCCCAATTATGTATAGACACATGCAGGCCTTCCTATATTGTTCACATAGATGCAGCCCTAGCCAGATTTGCTATTTCTGTGTCTCCTTTTCTGACACAAGCAGATGTCAGTCATGTCAGTCCAGTCATGTCACTCATATCAGTCATGTCATTACAGTCATGCTAGTCATGTCACTCATTCCAGTCATGCCAGTTGTCAGTCATATCAGTCATGTTATTTTTGTTCATCATGCCAGTGAAGTCATTCCAGTCATATCAGTTATGTCAGTCATGCCAGTCATGTCAGTCATGTTATGGCAGGCTTTGCAGACTACGTTCATACTTTGAATACACGGACAGTCATGTTAGGCGTGCAAGGTGTGCAAGGAGTGAATTAACAAAGCATAGTCTCTGGCTCCCTGAATCTCTCTCTGTCGGTAATATACAGGCCCAATCATGTATAGACACATGCAGGCCTTCCTATATTGTTCACATAAATGCAGCCCTAGCCAGATGTGCCATTTCTGTGTCTCCCTTTATGACACACGCAGATGTCATCACAAACTATCTGTAGAGTACACACTGGCCAAACCCAAACAGCTTCTTTTCACTTTTATTTTCCAATATCTTTCACACTGTAGGGCCTAGAAACAAAATACTACTTCTATTGTATTCCTTGGCTCAAGCCAAGATGTACTGCTTAAATCAAAAAACACACAAACACACATACACACAAAGCTACTCACAGCATGTGATTTACTTCTGATCTGAATCATTTTGCCAATTTTTTGGGCTTTTTTGCCTTTTTCGTGTGTGAACCCGCAATTGCCGCTTGCGGCTATATTTCTTATTATTATTAGGGTTCACACACACATAGTGTGGGAACCCTATTGTAATTGCTGGTATTTTTCTTATTTTTCTTATTCTTTTGCCCATTTTTTGACATAAAATGCATCGTGCAGCCTAGACCGTAATGCCTAGAAAACCCAATCTTGGCAAAAAGGTTCAGTTACCTCCAAGGACCAGATTCCCATACAGGGACCCCAAATTGGCCTGATGGTGGCGCTATAGCAGACCATATTGACTTTTTGTCCATATCTCCTACACCGTAGGTCCTAGAACCAAAATTCCAGTTCCTATGCATTCCTTGACTAAATTCAATAGGACAATTAATATACAACCATTAAGCTCCGCCCACTTAGATTTCGAGTTAATTTGCATAATGTGCAAAATCACACACATCTTTGAGCGCGAACTAGTCCCTGGATTTTTCACATACGTGCACATATGTGGTATCAAAACGTTCAGAAGAGTCTGAACTTTAAAATGTATCCAACAAAAATGCTAATTTCTTCACTACCTAGTCAGTATAAGCCAATCAAATGAGGGGGCGTAAATTCAATAGTAAATTTTGCACATATGGAACTCTAACTTAAGAAAACTTGCATGTAATGAGATGGCACTTCACAGACAGCTTCCGTGTGAGGGTCTGGGGCAGCTCGCAGTGGTTGCCATACCTCACCTGCTAGGGGGCGCTATAACATGCAAAAATTTGCCCCATGCACTCAGATTGGCCGATCCACATGAAACTTGACAGACATCATCTATGGGCCTCTGGAAACCAGGTCCTAAAGCAGACATGCCATACTTCCAAAATGGCTGACGTAATCGGCCAATCAGTGATCGGCACGCGTTTGACAGGCTTACCATTGGTCGATCTGCACGAAACCTCTTGGGTGTGGACAAGTGCACGCCCCCTATGACATAATCCAGCCGGGTGTCGATTGGCCACTGGGGGGCGCTATTGCAAAAAAAGCAAGTGTATCCCCTACATAATTCCACTTGGGAACATGCAATTGGACTCTTTTGATTCCTTGCAGTAGTGCGAACAACTTTCCCATTACATGTCCTATTAAAAAATGCAGTTTATTTACAGTTAATAATAGTTTGAAATCATCATTTTTCATACTCCTCCTAGGATTTTCATACTATCATGTCAAGCAAAGTCTTATAATACTCTACAGAGTGTGAAATCAAAAAACAATCCAAAGATTTTGAATTTGAGGACACTTATACCTGCTAAATATTTTTTTAATGGACAGCATCGATACATATAATATTCATATTCTTAAAGCTCTTTCATATTTTACCCAATTCTGACCAAAATGCACAAGCCCATTCAGAATCCCATCCTGAACAAATTTGTCAAGTTTCATCTAAATCGGTTATCGTATGGCTCTACAGTGCAGTATTATATACAATGCATAAGAATGCATGTAAAGTCCCTCTGTCACCTTCTCCTTCTCACACGCACGCAAGCTGAAACTCACACTCTCAGTCTCTCTCACACTCTCACCCACATTCCCCCTCCCATCTCTGTGCCCTAAGTAAACATTGCTCTGGCTACCTAGATCTCTCTGTGTCTATTAACCAGGCACACACACATACAGGCACAAGCAGGCCTTCCTATAGCATTCACAATGACACTTCCCTAGCCATACCCACCCATATCTCAGTGACTAACACATGCTCATACAAACTGATATTTGGCTTCTTTTTTTGTCTCTCTCTCTCACACAAACACACAGACACACACACCTTTATACCTATATGTATGTATAGTTTCTATGTATACTTATGTATGTATGTATTAGTAGGCTATATGTTGTCATAGTTTCAGTACATACACTACCACACACACACACACACACACACACACTTCTACCTAAATGTATGTATAGTTTGTATGCATATCTGTCCAGTCATAACAGTCATGTCAGTCCAGTCATGTCAGTCATTTCAGTCCAGTCATATCAGTCATGTCAGTCCAGTCATGTCAGACATAAGTCATGTCAGTCATATCAGTCATGTCATTACAGTCATGCCAGTCATGTCACTCATTCCAGTTATGTCAGTCATATCAGTCATATTACTTTTGTTCATCATGCCAGTGATGTCATTTCAGTCATATCAGTTATGTCAGTCATGCCAGTCATGTCAGTCATGTAATGCCAGGCTTTGCAGACTACATTCATACTTTGAATACACGGGCAGTCATGTTAGGCGTGCAAGGTGTGCAAGGAGTGAATTAACAAAGCATAGTCTCTGGCACCCTCAATCTCTCTCTGTCTGTAATATACAGGCCCAATCATGTATAGACACAATATAGGCCTTCCTATATTGTTCACATAGATGCAGCCCTAGCCAGATGTGGTATTTCTGTGTCTCCCTTTCTGACACACGCAGATGTCATCACACACTATCTGTAGAGCACACACTGGCCAAACCCAAACAGCTTCTTTTCACTTTTAGGTCTAAAGGACCTTTTGGGCTTCCTTTTGCCTATTGAGGCCAAAATATGCCTATTTGTGTGTGAACCCGCCAATCGCCGCTTGCGGCTATATTTATTTTTCAGGCTGTAAAACGCATACTGCAGCCTAGACCGTAAGGCCCAGAAACACCAAACTTGGCAGACAGGTGCACCAGAGGTGCAATGAGGGAAACCCAGACAATGACCCACATTGGCCTGATGGTGGCGCTATAGCGCAGCATTTTGTGTTTTGGTCCATATCTCCTACACCGTAGGTCATAGAAACGAAATTCCACTTCTGATGGATTCCTTGGCTCAAACCAAACAAAAAAGCCTCAAGGACCCTTTAGCTCCGCCCACTTAGATTTCGAGTTAATTTGCATAATGTGCAAAATCGCACACATCTTTGAGCCCAAACTTGTCCCTGGATTTTTCACATACATGCACATATGTGGTATCAAAAAGTTCAGAAGAGTCTGAACTTTAAAATCTATCCAGCAAAAATGCTAATTTCATCACTACCTAGTCAGTATAAGCCAATCAAATGAGAGGGTGTAAACTCAATAGTAAATTTTGCGCATATGAAGCTCTAGCTGCAGAAAACTTGCATGCAATGAGATGACACTTCACAGACAGCTTCCCTCTGAGGGTCTGGGGCAGCTCGCAGAGGTTGCCATACCTCACCTGCTAGGGGGCGCTATAACATGCAAAAATTTGCCCCATGCACTCAGATTGGCCGATCCACATGAAACTTGGCAGACATCATCTATGGGCCTCTGGGAACCAGGTCCTAAAGCAGACATGCCATACTTCCAAAATGGCTGACGTAATCGGCCAATCAGTGATCGGCACGCGTTTGACAGGCTTACCATTGGTCGATCTGCACGAAACCTCTTGGGTGTGGACAAGTGCACACCCCCTATGACATAATCCAGCCGGGTGTCGATTGGCCACTGGGGGGCGCTATTGCAAATAAAGCAAGTATATTCCCTACATAATTCCACTTGGGAACATGCAATTAGACTCTTTTGATTCCTTGCAGTAGTGCGAACAACTTTCCCATTACATGTCCTATTAAAAAATGCACAGTTTATTTACAGTTATTAATAGTTTGAAATCATCACTTTTCATACTCCTCCTAGGATTTTCATACTATCATGTCAAGCAAAGTCTTATAATACTCTACAGAGTGTGAAATCAAAAAACAATCCAAAGATTTTGGATTTGAGGACACTTATACCTGCTAAATATTTTTTTAACGGACAGCATCGATACATATAATGTTCATATTCTTGAAGCTCTTTCATATTTTATCCAATTCTGACCAAAATGCACAAGCCCATTCAGAATCCCATCCTGAACAAATTTGTCAAGTTTCATCTAAATCGGTTATTGTATGGCTCTACAGTGCAGTATTATATACAATGCATAAAAATGCATGTAAAGTCCCTCTGTCACCTTCTCCTTCTCACACGCACGCAGGCTGAAACTCACACACTCAGTCTCTCTCACACTCTCACCCACATTCCCCCTCCCATCTCTGTGCCCTAAGTAAACATTGCTCTGGCTACCTAGATCTCTCTGTGTCTATTAACCAGGCACACACACATACAGGCGCAAGCAGGCCTTCCTATAGCATTCACAATGACACTTCCCTAGCCATACCCACCCATATCTCAGTGACTAACACATGCTCATACAAACTGACATTTGGCTTCTTTTTTGTCTCTCTCTCACACACACAGACACACACACCTTTATACCTATATGTATGTATAGTTTCTAAGTATACTTATGTATGTATGTATTAGTATATGTTGTCATAGTTTGAGTACATACACTACCACACACACACACACTTCTACCTAAATGTATGTATAGTTTGTATGCATATCTGTACAGTCATGTCAGTCCAGTCATGTCAGTCATTTCAGTCCAGTCATATCAGTCATGTCAGTCCAGTCATGTCAGACATAAGTCATGTCAGTCATATCAGTCATGTCATTACAGTCATGCCAGTCATGTCACTCATTCCAGTTATGTCAGTCATATCAGTCATATTACTTTTGTTCATCATGCCAGTGATGTCATTTCAATCATGCCAGTCATATCAGTTATGTCAGTCATGCCAGTCATGTCAGTCATGTAATGCCAGGTTTTGCAGACTACATTCATACTTTGAATACACGGGCAGTCATGTTAGGCGTGCAAGGTGTGCAAGGAGTGAATTAACAAAGCATAGTCTCTGGCACCCTCAATCTCTCTCTGTCTGTAATATACAGGCCCAATCATGTATAGACACATGCAGGCCTTCCTATATTGTTCACATAGATGCAGCCCTAGCCAGATGTGCTATTTCTGTGTCTCCCTTTCTGACACATGCAGATGTCATCACACACTATCTGTAGAGCACACACTGGCCAAACCCAAACAGCTTCTTTTCACTTTTAGGTCTAAAGGACCTTTTGGGCTTCCTTTTGCCTATTGAGGCCAAAATATGCCTATTTGTGTGTGAACCCGCCAATCGCCGCTTGCGGCTATATTTAATATATATTTTTAAACGAAGCTTCAAAAGGGCACTTTCGTTGATAAAGGGCAGCGTTGATGTCTATTTCTGCACGCCACTGTCTGTCAATCATTCTTATGACAAACAGCTGAGCTGCTCTAAAACTCCGGGGAGTCAGACCTCTGCTGGCGAGACCGGGGAGTGCAGGACCTGACAGAATGGAGCGTAGGTGTATTACATTTCAATACTCATGCTGGTTCTCTTCATGAGGGCTTTACAAACCTGCTGAGTGTTTTTAAGAGGCATTTGTGACCTGCCCTATCTCCAGTTACAAACCTGCTGAGTATTTGTAAGAGGATTTTGCCTGTCTACACAAAGACTGCTTAGAGAGCCAAGATCCTAGCCAGAGTACAGAATCTTCACCATGACTGATCAGGCCGCTCCAGTGAATTCAGGGAAAGATTCCTGGAAACCTCCTAACTACCACAGCAGCACTATAATTGGGGGTAAAGGGGGTGGACAGAGAATAACCCACTGGTTACTGACTATTAGCTATTTTTATGGCGTATGTGCTACTCACAGCTTTTTTCTGTTGATGTTAATCTGACAGTGGCTTTCTCTGCTTTTGATCAGCTCAAATTGGCCCTGGTAAGGGCTGTAGGTCATAGTGAATGTCTCTGTAGCATATCACTCAGCTAAGCTGGATACTGTGTTGTATGGGCCCTTGTTTATGAGCAGCACAGGCCACTTATCTCACTGTTTTGGCTTTTGCACCTCGAACTCTGGTACAAGCAGTTACAGTCAAATTCCCACATTCAGTGTGTGCACTGCTAAGTCATGGTTGTGTTTTGGCTGTCACAGCCTTGAGATGGGGTAACTGACTTGCCGCGTTAACTAGTCCCAGCGTTCAAAAAGCACCCATCATCAATCCTTCCTCCTTCATAATGTCGACATTGGCAGATGCTCCTGAGGAGCAGGACAATCATGAGTGTTGAAATGTCTATACCCCATCCAGTTTTTAAAGGACACCCCCCCCCCCCCCCCTTGACTCATGACTGAAGGGTCATCTCGTGTTAATGGATGATGTCAATTTGGCAGGGCTGTGACTAACAGACGTGAAACACTCACTCTATAGTGCCTTGATCCCCTCTTTATCAACTCACCGGGCTGAATTGGTGGTTTTAACTGAACCAACATGCAGAGGGCTAAAAGGTCACCATGTACACAGACTCTTGCTACATGTTTGGGGTTACACATGACTTTGGACACCTGTGGCATCATAGAGGCTTTGTGACAGCCGAAAGAACCCCAGTTAAGAACGATGAGCTGGTAGGGGCACTTCTGGAGACAGTTAAGCTGCCCAGTGAATTAGCCATTGTGAACATCAGAGCACACGCTAATGATGATTCAAATGAGGCACAAGGTAAGGGGGCAAGTTTAGGTCTTTTAAGTTCTTTCAGCTATACACACATTGCATCTCTCACTGAGATTAAGCACAAAAAAACTGACATTTACAGTTGGTGTTTGTGAGATGACACTGCAAGGTCACCCAGATCTCCTGATAACTGTAGAAGACGAATCATGTGGAATTTCTGGAATTTAAGAAATCAAATTGTATTTTTATGATTATTTCATGATAACTTTTAATTCTGTTTTTATGGTGTATATATATTGTACTTTTGCATAAAAGAATATTTATTATTCTTTTGCACTCTTCTGTGCTATAGTGACGGCCTGTGAGCCATCAAGGTTGATCGAACAAATGATGTGCAAATAAATATCAAGACGTAAAGTCATCTCAGGGCTCCAGACTTTTCATTTCATTCTAACATCTCTAACATCTTCTTGCATTACTGCTTCCACAAAATTTCGATTTCAGCTGGAATCAGGTGCATGAGAGCCAGAATCTGAAGGCATGCTGTGATTTATTGAAAGTTGCCAGAAAACCAAAAGAGTTCTCTTGTGTCCTGAAAGTGGTTTTTCACAGACCTGTTCAAACCAGAGAAAGCTGTTGCTCTCTGTTTCAGAACCCTTGCAGAGTTTAGCTGGGAATGTAATAAATTTGCTGACGCACAGTACAGCAGGGGGGCGCTGTTAAGACTCCATCAGCTCCCGCTGGGCTGACCACACACCCACACACACCGGCACACCCCCTCCTCCACACCCACACCCACACCAACACCCATATATGTGCATAAAATGACTCCTTAACCTACATTATCTGATGGAAAAAGAATGATCTCATAAGGCACCATATGCAAAGAGAGAATGCAAAATTTAAATACAAATATCTATTGACAAACGCATAAATTTGTTATTCATTTTTCTGCACTTCATTTTTGTAGTGCATTGTAGATTACATTCTAAACAGTGTTCTAGCCAGTGGTGTGCTGTGTCTGCTCTTTAGAGTCTTCGCCTGCCAAAAACATGCCAGACTACTGTACAAGAAAGTTGTGCAACAATTGCAAGAGTCCCAATCTTTATGCACTACCCTTTCATTTAGTCTTGTGTGCCTTTCAACAAAATGCAAGTCATGCATGTGTTTTCCATTCCCTTTAATAATGGTCTGCTCCACCAGAGGGCATGCTACCTACCTGCAGACAGGTAAACAGGTAGGCTCCACCTACTGAGATGTCGTCCGAGCAACACCTCAGCATCACACACTGGGGAAGCACCATACTCAACTGGCAACCCACTCCAGCACACAGAAGCCACAGCAGTGCATGAGCTAACGCCACCATGTCCAACATAGCCAACGAGCTCTCCAGGAAGCAGGACAGAGAGAATGGCCTTGGCACCAACGACAACGCCGTCCTGTTCAACGCGCAGGACTTCCAAAAGCTGCGGCGTGAGTGTCTCGACCGCGGGACCCTCTTCTGTGACCCCACCTTCCCAGCCACCTGGAGCACCCTCGGCTACAACGAACTGGGGCGCTACTCTTCCAAAACCATGGGCTTGGAGTGGAAGAGACCAACGGTAGGAGTGGGCGTGTGTGTGTGTGTGTGTGTGTGTGTGTGTGTGTGTGTGTGTGTGTGTGTGTGTGTGTGTGTGTGTGTGTAATATATCATATTTTTGAGGACAGAAAAACAAAAAAAAACAGAAAAAGTATGCCATATACCAAATTTTCAAAATATACAAAACCTCTGTGATATATTATTTTATCAGATAATGCTGCATATTTAATGCTGCAACTCATATCATGAATTTGATCCACTGTGGCGACCCCTAAACGGGAATTGCCGAAAGAAGAAGAAGAAGAAGAAGAAGAAGAAGAAGATAATGCGGCATATTATGCCTGTGCTGTTCACAGGCTATTCTCATTTTCTGTTTGCTAAATAATATTGTCTGTTAATTACTAATGAAAGAAAAGCCAACCCTGATGCTGAGCTGTTACTGTGAAGCTTGTCTCACGTCCTACTGCTATATACTAATCTGTGTTAATGCCACACGTAGATTCTGATGCCACAATGTCAATTCTCCTGTGGGTTTTTTCACTGAACCTGTCCCAACCCTTTTTCATCTTTGTTGTGTTTGAAGGACTTCTGTTCAGACCCCCAGTTCATCATGGGCGGTGCCACACGGACGGACATCTGCCAGGGAGGTTTGGGTAAGTGTCGCACACTGTGGATACCTTTAGAGCCCTTTAACCTTTAACCTTCAGCGAAGGTCATGTCCTGAGCTCTAACCTTTCTTAGTTTCAGAAACTCTCTAGCAGGTTAAAGCTGTATGTTACTGTAGGTCCTTGAGTGAACGGTACACAGTAATTAATAAACATGCATCATACATTATTTATGATCTTGGGTCCGAGGTGTCAGATGGAGGGTAAGTGACTGTCGAGGGTTAAGTTTCTGCCGTGCCCTGATGACTTCAATTGTGAAGCGGAGATGATGACATTGTGTGCAGACCGGTTCTGCAGGATAAAGCACACACTGTAACACCTGGATGCAGTCTTCTCCCATCTCACCATCCACCCCAAACGTACACACAAGGCACCACAATTCAAACTATCACGCCACGACTCATCAAACACATGATCCCATCACGGGCGTTACAAGGGTGTGCAATGGCAGCTACCTCAAATCTCTAAACTCATGTTTAGCTCTTTTATGATAGTGAGTCACTGGGAAAATAATCAGGCAATGTGTACACACACTCAGACACACCTAGTTGGATTGAGATTTGGCTCAGACCTACAGTCACACTGAATTTTCTATTTCAATTTAATTTAGAAAGGTGTTTATAAATTCTGATAGTAATAATCTATTACTGTTGTTAACAATATTAATATTGTATATCATATATAATGGTTTTCTAAAAGCTCCCGCCATGGACATGTGGTCGTCTGTTTCTGATGAATGACCTCCGACCCTTTCAGGCGACTGCTGGCTGCTGGCGGCCATTGCCTCCCTGACTCTGGACAAAGAAATCCTGGCCCGTGTGGTCCCGCCTGATCAGAGCTTTACGGAGAACTACGCCGGCATCTTTCACTTCCAGGTGTGCTTTGAAAGATCCATCACGCTTATATGCCCTCTTTTTGGTTCGATATTTTTTTACAATAATTA
>NW_027506867.1:3653138-3660638 GCF_052324685.1 Brachyhypopomus gauderio
TAACATAACTGTCCATGAACTGCTATAAAGCATTAAAGCACTGTCCTTTGGTGTGTTTTTGTGTTTCAGGTCCCCGATGAGGTGTGTATGGAGCATTAGGCTTTGATTTTTCCTGTGTGTGATGACCATCTGCAAGCCACAGTGGCAGATCTTTCGGCCATTTTATTATAACTACGTCGATACTCATTCCATGACTTACAAGCTGTCTGCGTGTCTGCATGTCTTTCGGATGTGTGTGCAGATGAATGGTCTCAGCAACGTTCACCTGGGACCCGAAGTGTTGCTGCGCACACGGGCGGTTGCCATGAGCGACACGTTCATAAACCTGCGTGAGGTGTGCTGTCGCTTCAAACTCCCACCTGGGGAATATGTCATCATCCCCTCAACATTTGAGCCACATCGCAAGGGCAACTTCATCCTGCGCGTGTTCACAGAGAAGCAAGCTACTGCCAGGTAGTCCCAGCAAGTTTAGCATCAACTGGCAGATTGCTGAAGCTTAGGCTGAATTCCACACAAGCAGGACTTCTCAGGAAACTGAATAATTTAAGCTTACAGTTTTTGACGACTGCTAACGTGCATTTCCCAATACTTGTGATACATTGTCAAAGCTCTAAACACAGCAACACATTGACCTCACACAAATAGCCAAATAGTTAATATCATGTTCAAAAGCGCATTTTCTTAACTAAATAACAACTCTGCATTTCACAATGCAAACAACTTTGTTAAAACACAGCAAACCTGGTTCAGTATCCAATCATTCTTTCAAACACTAGCACACTAGCTCTTTTTGAGATGAACATAGTCAATCACTGCACAACCACTGTAAAAAAACTAACATTTGATGGCAATACAGAAACAGTATTACATGTAATATTTTACCCTCTCCCAGCAAACAACAGACATTTTACAGTAACATCTGTTGTTTTCTTAGTCAGTTCATTTTTACTGTAATCCACTTCATTTGGACTTTTTTTTCAAATGTGTGCATTTTTGGCAACATACTGTCTACACAATGAGTGATATTTACTGTTAGGTACTATATGGAATGTAGATTAGACAAAAAAGGAGTCAGTAACAGTTTTGCAGTAAAGGGTATATTTTACTGTATTAGGGACATTACTGTAAATTGTGGCCTAACCCAAAAAATAATTATCGTAATTGTAAACATAATTAGCCATGGTCCCATATGTGTAAAAATACACATACAAAAAGCCACACAAGGGGGAAAAACAGAATACAAAACTGAACAGTCTTGTTAGGTCTAATCTAAACGGCCTTCAACAGTTGGCCACATGTTTTCATCCACATCACATCTGATGTTGGCCCTTGCCATGCACCTGAGATAGAAAAGCTTGGTATGCCTTATTCACCCCTGGCAGTCTTCAGCTGAAATGTCTCTGCAGCCGGGATCCATGGCATCCTGGATGGACATTTTGTCATGGGGCCGATAACACGGGTCAACAAAAAAAAAAAAAATTACTGGTGCCCAAAATATTTTAATGAATTTGGGGTATTTTTGGGGTGCTGATTCTGAATATGCTATCAGTTTTGCCAGATTGGCTCAAGTTTTTGAGATTTTTGGTATCTTATTTATAGCACTTATATAGCATTAGCATATAGCATTTATAGCACAAGAAGAAGTTGTAATAACGATCCAGACACATTCTGTTACATTTGTGGTGAATATACACTGCAAAAACATAGAAGAAACATAACAGACTTCATAAAAAAAGTGTATTTGGCCTATTTTGGGGTTATGCTTGGGGACCAAGACAAGTCTTGGGCACCACACACAGTGTGTTTTTTTTACACATTTCACGAAAAATCTCAAAAACTTGAGCCAATTTGGCAAAACTGATGACATATTCAGAATCAGCACCCCAAAGTTACCCTAAATTCGTTGAAATATCTTTGGCCCCAAAAATGCTGTTGACCTGTGTAATCATACACCTTCCACCTCCAGACTGAAAAAAGTTCCTTAGTGGGGTTGAGGAAAGGCGAGTAGGGCGGGAGGAAAAGGGACATCACTCTTGGATGGTCTATAAACCAGTTTGTGATGACATGAGAATGACAAAATGCTACATTGTCCCATCACAAATGTCCTCGTGTTTCCTCTCACCTGTTCCCTTTCTGCTTCTGGAACCAGTTGTTGGTAGAGTTAATTCAAAAATGAAAGAAGGAGGTCACTGTTATAGGGACCAATCTGGCATTTGTGAAGGACCAAACCAGCACTTGAGATTGCAGGACAAATTGTTATATTTGCTCCTCTCTGACCCGGTACATTACTGTACTTCATTTTATACTTTTTATAAATATATATATATATATTTTATACTATACTTCATTTATCTATATGTGCAAAAAATGTGTACAACAGTAATAACTTTTCAGCTGCCTTTGTTTTTGCAGAACTTTGCATTTTATACGATATTTAAGGTTTTGAACCTTAGGTTTTCATTTTTGGCATGCTGTGTACAAGCAATTGTAAATAAGACAAAAACGA
Source organism: Brachyhypopomus gauderio (assembly GCF_052324685.1). Lineage (NCBI taxonomy): Eukaryota > Metazoa > Chordata > Actinopteri > Gymnotiformes > Hypopomidae > Brachyhypopomus > Brachyhypopomus gauderio. The sequence goes on from NW_027506867.1 coordinate 3,655,645, forward strand.
TCCAGAATTTTGTTATTGGATAACCTTGTGTGTATAGAAAATTTAAGCATTATAAAAACATGTAAAATGACTGCATTTTGTGCCATAACAACATGAATTGAACTAATAGTATAGCCACTGAAAACTGATGTTGTGTTCACTGTGTTTGGAGTTTTGAAAATGTGACTACAGATTGGACAAACGCACGTTAGCAGTCGTCAAAAACTGTAATAGTTCTAGGTAGTTAAACTAAGTCCAATAAGACTGCATAAGAATGCATTTTATCTTTCCTCCTATTGGACCAGTAACACAATGTGGTTTTAAAACAGCTGTGGTTTTAAACAGTTATTTGAGTGAAAAGGTTTTGTGCATGTAAACAACAATGCCTCCATATTTGTTATGAAACTGCTGACAAATCTCTGTGTGCCTACAGTCCAATGGGGACTGACATCAAAGCAAATATTAACCAAGAGGTAAAGCTGAACAAACCAATTGAAATATATTAGCCTGAACAATCCCAGCGACCACTAATGAACCAGTTTCAATTTAATTCAATCCATCATCTCTGTCTTACAGGAGGATATCTCTGAACGAGACGTGGACCCACATTTCAAACACCTCTTTAAGCAGATTGCTGGAAATGTATGGCATCGTGTTTAACTAATATCTAACATGTTTGATCCACTCCCTGGCCTTTTACACTGATAACTGAATGCTTTTCTCTTCTTTAGGAGTCTGAAATTTCAGCAATCGAGCTGCAGAAGATTTTGAACAAAGTTATGTCTCAGCGTAAGAATTTTCTCTCTTATCCATATTGGGGTATTAGTAAAGGTTTACCTTAAAGGTTGTGTTGGATTAGGATTATTCTAGCCATGATGTTCTGAATTACGCAACAGGAACTGACCTGAAGACGGATGGCTTCAGTATGGAGACCTGCCGCCATATCATCAGCCTGCTGGATGTATCTTCCCTATGCTAGAACATGCCAGAACATTCCAGAACATTCCAGAACATGGCACATTTCCCAATCAGCTTCAGTCTACCACTGGAGCCATGTGCAATGCTGAGCTAAACCACAGCCTCAAAATTTCTAGCCCTGCTTTAATGGCTTTAGATACAGTAAGAGTCCTACAGCAATACAATATTCTCAATATAATTTTGTGTTTGTGCTTTGGTGTACATTGGTGGAGGAATGGTAGGACTATGTAAAAATCTGCACATGGAGACAAATCTGTTAGGCCAGTAACATGTGCTCAGTCAGGCGTAGAGGTTTTGGCCTTGACAGCACCCAGAAAGACGGCAGTGGAAGACTTGGACTCCTGGAGTTTCACACCCTCTGGATGAAGCTGCAAAAGTACCTGGTACATGCACACACATTTCAGCAGGCACTTCCTGTAGAGCTACAGCAATTCCCAGTTTGGCTTTTCCCATGAGTTAGGCATTGGTGCTGTAGTAGTCTAAGGACCCTCCATTGCTCTGGGGGTTAAACTGTCTCTCCTGCAGGGTCCAAGGAGTTTCATTCATGGGCACTGGTTGATTTTGCAGAATTAGCTATGAGCTTCATAGCTGTGTGGTACATATGCTCTCGTTACTTCATCAGGAGATCTTTAATCGCCGCGATACGGACCGCTCGGGCACCATGAGCTCCCATGAGATGCGAGAAGCACTGACTGAAGCAGGTAAGGAGTGTTTAGAGCACAGTTCTCCAACGTCAGCTCTGCAGCATGTCAGCCTTCAGCCCTACTCTGAATTACCTACTAAAGAACTTCATAGTTACCTGATAGCAACTGGAGTCCCTTGTTAACAAGATAGTTTTGATTGGTGTATGATAGTAATACCTGTTGACTGTAATTGATAATCGCCCTGGTGACTGTAAGTTGATAACTTGTTGATAACCTTATAAAATGTTTGTGCTTTCTCAGGTTTCCAAATCAACACTCCTGTACTCCAGGTGATCATCTCACGCTATGCTGACCAGCAGAGGGCCATCGACTTCGACAGTTTTGTGGGCTGCCTGATCCGTCTGGAGATGCTCTTCCGTGAGTTGATTCAACCAAACTAACCAGGGATTAGGCAGCCCGAGTGTGATATTCCTGAAATCTTACCCATTCCTTTACATACAGTAGACTGAAATGATGTCTCCCGATTACCACAATTCTGCACTCGGTGTCAGTGGGCAGGAGTCAGTGCTTACAGACTTGGCAGGGTTTTTCAGATTTTTTTAAGCAGTCAGATTTCTTATCTGCCTATTTTTTCTACTTTGCTCAGAAATGTTCCAGACGTTTGATAAGAACAACACAGGGAAGATTGAGTTGGATATTCTGCAGGTACTTTTATGTTCGTATCTAATTATGATTTTATTAATATACGAAACACTGTATTTTAGTTCAACGTGTGTGTGTGTGTGTGTGTGTGTGTGTGTGTGTGTGTGTGTGTGTGTGTGTGTGTGTGTCTGTCTGTTCCAGTGGCTTTGCTTGGCTCTAAGCTGAATCCAGAGTTCCTTCCTTTGGATAAGACAGTTCTGCAACATCTTTTAAGATTACATTATTAACTGAAATTATGGGATCTATGCCCTGCTGTTCCAGAGTTCAATGTTTCCCATGACGCTAATAATTTACCAATGAAAATGCTATTGGCAGAAATAAAAGTTATCAGAAAAATGTTGGTGTTCTGGTGCTTTATCCAAAATCTGTAATGCAACAATACAAATTCTGGAGACATCTGACGTCCCCTTCTTACACGGATATAAAGAGTTGAGTGCCTTCCGCGCAGGCTGTAGTTCTGGGAATAATGTCCGGAATCGCGACAACTCTCCAGCACGTTCGCGCACGGTCCAAAGGCATCGGCACCAGCACGCACGCGGTCCAATACCTCGATCAAGACTACGAGACGCTCAAGCGGACCTGCATACACAGCGGCTGCTTGTTTGAGGACCATGCATTTGAAGCATCCTCTTCTTCGCTTGGGTTTAAGGAATTCGGGCCCAATTCTTATAAAGTTCGCGACGTTACATGGTGTAGACCCGAGGTACCGCCCCCCCTTTTTTCTTTTAATGCTTGTTAATATAATTTAATATCTAATATGTTTAATATAATAGCTTTTACTATTATGATTGTATTGAGCGATCGCGTGCTTCTACTTAAAATATTATTTTTACTTGCGTTCATTAACTATATTTCAAATCTGATGCAAGATCCGCAAACCAATAACGGAAAGCAGTTTTATCCAGACGGAGCCATTAGCCTACCGCTTTAGCGATTCACGTTACGTGAGCTTTTGTTTTGCTAATAACAACCCATGTGTCACTTATAAATTCCCTAAACTCTTGTTTATATAATCTCTTTCCCCAGCATTAATTGTCCTTTTCTTGTAGGGCCATCAAATACCAAGTGACACAGGAGTTATTAGCAAAACAAAAGACAGCCTTAGATGGCACTTCATTGTCCATCCAGAGGTTTTATGTAGTGTGTTATAGGTTCTTTCAGTGTACTGATGTCCTCAGTATTATGTTGCCCTGTCAAATCAGGTCTGAGACGTCAAATGTATGGCCTGAGTTTCCCCAGTGGTTCAAGTGCAGTAGAAATTTGTGCTTTACTTCTGTTGATATATTCCAAGTTCAGTCTCCTGGTGGGGAAACTAACATGGGTTCAATGAATGCAGGAGAGACTTGTATAATTAGTGTCCAAAGGTGGTTCTATCTATTGTGTCTGAAAAATCTACAACCAGTATGAACATAATGTGTATTTTGTAAAAAGTGTGAATGTGAACATGATCACAATGTGGATTTCTAAGCAAATGGTCCAGTGAAATATGTCCAGACTAATAGAGATGATAATTATGGGTACATACTGTTACATAGTAGTGGGATGTTTCAGGCATTATGGGAGATTCTTTAGAAACATATTCAGCCTATGTGACGAGTTCTTAAATTTGCCTAATATGAACATAAAATGGATTTCTGAGGAAATGGCACAGTGAAATCTGTCCAAACTTACACAGATGATGGGTAAGGGTCCATATTGTTATGTAGTAGTGGATTTTTTAGGCATTATGGGAGATTTCTGAGAAATAGATGTCCTAATTCAGTCTTGATGACATTAATGTGTTAATTTGCCTAAATGCATTATGATTTTAATATGGATTTCTGAGGAAATGGTACAGTGTTATCTGCCCAAAAATACACAGATGATAGTTAAGGGTGCGTACTGTTATGCAGTAGTGGAATGTTTTAGGCATTATGGGAGATTTATGAGAAATTGATTCAGTCTATATGATAGTGTGTTAATTTGCCTAAAGGTAGTATGCAGGGGCGGATCTAGAAATATATTTATGGGGTGGCGAGAGGTGGGCAGGAATTTTTGAGGGGTGGCAACATATGGCAGACGTATATATTCTGAATTTAATCACAGTTTGATGAGAAATAGTATGTACACTCTACAAAAGGGCACGGGCTGCCATTTACAAACTCATACAAACTTACTCTCATACTTACTTACTTATATTCATATGAATAATGTCTTGCATTTGAGGTTTCATGTGAAACAGTTCATATTAGGAATAAATTACCATATAATGTATATAAACTTAAACTTAATAGGAGATAGATGTATGGTAACACTACTTTAGATGAGCATTATCAAAGGAAAGGCATTAAAGTAAGACACAAGTGATGAATGGCAGACGTTTGAAAGAGAAAGCAAACAGTTTTTGACTGTGTCAGAGTGGTTACATTGCAGGAAGCATTTGTACAAGAACAAACTATTCAAAGAAAAAAACGTACCCATGAAAATCTATGGACTGAGCTGTATTAAGGTGAGCATAAACACAATGTGGCCATAAAAGGGTCATGGCACTCAAACATGGTTCTGGACATTGCTTTTGTTTACTCAGAACATACATTCACCCCATCAGACTTTGTTAACACACTAACATTATAGCCTGGGGGAGTATTTTTAGGTTAATTTGTTTAATTTTGGGATTTAACAATAGATACATTATGCACAAAATATTAAAAC